>NW_021940603.1:2203895-2354833 GCF_001715985.3 Manacus vitellinus | reverse complement strand
CCCCATCTGGCACTGCGTACTGCTTTGGCACTCGCGTGGTTCATGCCTGAGAGCACCCGTGCTGTGCGGGGCTGTGCTGGGCTCGTCAGCCTGGCCACAGGTGTCACTGCCATGGGGGGCGAGGAGTTCACTCTCCTCATTCAGGGAGCTTTAATGCTTTTGTAAAGGAAGGAAAATATATAACTGTATTTAAGCATAAAGCCAAAGGTGAATTTTATACCCAATAAATATGTCAGATCAGAGCTAGTACAGGTTGCCCAGAGAAGCTTTGGCTGTCCCATACCTGGAAGTGTCCAAGGTTGGATGGGTCTCTGAGCAACCTGGTCTAGTGGAAGGTGTCCCTGCCCATGGCAGGGGGTTGGAGCAAGATGATCTTTAAGGTCTCTCCCACCCCAAACCATTCTATGACTATAACTGATTTCTTATAACCAGGTCTATTTCAAGGGGTTGAAAGTTTATTGTTACTTGAAGTTTATTTTCTCTGGCTGGTCTCTGTCTTCTGTTGAGAATTTCAGTCTTACACACAGCGATTGGGGGGGTGTGAAACCGAAAGAAAACCCATTTTGTCTTTAAGGTCTCTTCCAATCTTGGTGATTCTATGATCCTGTTACCAGCAGCCAAGTCTCTGTTCAGGGCCCCAAAATGCTTTGAATTCTAAAATGTTCAGAGCCACAGACATCGATGCAACCTGGCTGATGACTTCCTGTTCAAACAGGAAGTATTTCACCTCCAGGAGGGGAGATGTGAAAAGAGAGGTAATGTACTTACATTCTGTAGGTTTCCAATTGTTTTAAACTTTAGTGGTTTGCTCGTTGCTTTGCTAAATCAAAGTCTAAATTACGCTCCTTTTGAAAATAACAGTTGAAGTCTGAGAGAAAATGAAGACTTTATTGCATATATTGGTATTCATTAGATTGAAGTTAAGCATCAGCTGAAAAAAATACATTTGTTTTTTGTAATTGATCTTTTTTGTCCTGGGGATATTCCTATTTTTCTCAGCCTTATGCAATATCCAAACACGTGTGCTGGATTGAATTTAATTTTCAACTTTTTCAATATCCTGGTGTTTGCATCATCAGGAAGGTTGCAGGAGGGCATATTCTTCTCATATTTGTATTGCTACAGCTAAGTTGAAATCCTTGAGAACTGAAGAGGGCAAATGAACCCTTAATATTATTTTAATGTAATTTTGTGCAGAATTTATTTAAATAATACTAAGAAAATGAAAGATAACTTTGAGGAAATGGAGAAGGTGTTGTTTTTCAATTCTTGCATGGAAGATCTCTGGAGTGAGAGCTATACCCTATAAGGGAATTGGGAAGTTATTTGGCCACTTGCCTAAAAGCCACTTCAGACCTGTTCATGAATTTGGATGGCAAGCCAATGTCCATTTTAATTTACAGAAGTGCTTAGAAAAACAACAGAATTTGTTGGGCTATATCCAAGAGAGGTTAAATTCACATTCATTCTGTACTGGAGTAGTAACAGCTGGTGTGAGGATTAACCTTTTTGTCTGGTGGGATGAAAGGAAATATTAACTAACTGTACTGTAGATGGGAGTATAGCAGGTTAATATAACTTATAAAGTAGTATCAATTTATATTGAATAGATTGGTTATATTTTATTTGTGGTTTATTTTTGTACTGGAGTAACAATTTTAAGTAGGATGTTTTATATTGGTATAAAACCACCTTGAAGAATCAGTGGTGTAAAAACTGATAATGAAATAAAGAATCTTTCTTAGCTTTTGTTATTATTTTGAATGCATCCCAAGACAGTTGCTGTTGGAGACTTACAACCATCTGATGGATGGGTGAATGTCCCCTGTGGAACACATTGGTGGTTCAAGTCTGGATTCTATTGGAAAAGTGTCAATACCAAATCATCTGCCCAGTTGGCATTAATTTCCTTTTTGCTGGTAGTTTCAGGAGAGCAAAAGGATCAGATGGCTGCTGGGAGTGAACCAGTTGATTAACATCTCAGGGAAAGGGAAGGCAAAGGAGGGGCTTTGCCTATTTAGTTGATAAAATAAGGAGCTATAGTTTACCAGTCTTTCTGAGTAATAAATATGTCAAATTAGTAGTAATAGTTGTTTGGAAGAAAGAATTCTTTTTGGAAAAAAATACAGTGAAAAATACAAAATGTAAGGTTTGGTAACTGTGCATCCATTCGTTATAAGGATAAACAGAGTGAACTCAGGCAGGCTGTGAACATGCCCCCAGTTGATGACATGACCCTTTTAAAATTGATGGCTGATTCTCTTGTTCCTGATAAGAAACACTCTGGCAATCCTCTGGAACATTTTTCTGAGGGACACAATGGACCAGGCTGGAAGCTCTTTTTACTAAACCTGCATGGATAAATTGGTTTTTTACAGAGAAGGCACAGAGAGCTGAAATAAGAGAGGTGACACAAACTCTCTTATATCATCAGCTTAGCCTTTAAAGGGATAATACATTACACATGTTTGGGTTTGTTCCCCCATGTACATTGAGGGAGTCAGTATTTTTTTGTAAAATTGTTGGGGTGGTCATGTGCAATATGGTTGCCTATTTTCAGGCACATTGCCTGCAAGCATCTTATTTATCAGTTTATTTTGTTTAACGAAGAGAGGATTATTTTATCTGGAATTGTCTTTTAAGGTCTGTGGCCATGGATTTGTGTTGCCAACCCGAGCCTGTGTAACTCCTTGGATGATGATGGTGATGATACATAAGCCTTTGCTCATACTTCAGAGTGGCTGTTTTCTATCTCAAAGACCATATAGTTGTCTGAAGCTGTTTAATTTTCAGATTTCCTGTGGGTACTTGGCAGCAGGGACAGATCAGTGTGGCTGTAGAACTCTGGCCTAGGCTGCTGGGCCAAATCCACCTCTGAAGGCAGAGTTATGGGTGGTTCTGCTGGACAAAGCCCATTTTTACAAATAATAACTGAGATTCCCACTGAAACTGAGTTCAGCTGCAGCATTATCATCCTGAGGGCCCAGCTGCCTTCTGCTACTGGTGTAAATATCCTTAGTGAGAGGGAACATTATGCAAAGTTGTTTCTTCAGCACTCTCCATTTTGGCAAGTGCCACAGTCAGCAGAGGTTGAAGAGCAAATGTCTCTCGAGGTTTTATTTGTGCCTTGACTATTTGACCTTTGTATTTCCCATTTGAAGGAAAACCAACAAAACCAAAAGGATTGTCCGTGCCCTTTATTTCTGCTCTTCAGCCTGGTTTCAGCCACACTTCCTCTGTGCACATGTGCTGTGTTCCTGTGCGCCACGGCGGGGCAGGAGTGAGGGCCGAACGTCAGGGATGGAAGTGCCTGAGGAGTTCCAGTGGATCATGTAAATGAACTGCTTTCATTAATGACCCAGATTTGCCTCTGTCTCGCATAAAGCTGCCATAATCTCACTTTAGTAATGATAAATTAGATATATACAAAGACTGTCTACAGTAGCTGAGATTACATATATTATTTATAGTAGGGATATAAATCCCACTTCAGTTTATATTGTTTTCTTTGCTACACTATAAGGGCTTGAGCCAAAGCCCATTAAAGTCCTTCCCTAACTTCAGCAAGCTCTGAACTGAGTCCTTATTTTTCAAACAAATTTTATTATTCCTTTCTTCTCTTGTAATACTTATCTTTTAAAAATACTTACCGAGGAAAAAATAATAGTACATATTTAGTATTATTCAGAGTAAGGTAGGGCTTGAGTAATTGTTGTTTTCCCCATTCTTAATAGTTTTTTAACCTCCCTCTATAGTCCATAACTGTTTCGAGTCCTGTCCTTCTGAATCCAAGCACTTGCCAGGGCATTGTGAACTAAACCAGTCCAGCATAAACTGTTTCATGTGGGCAGGCTGGGATGGGTCTGATCCCTTTACTTCCACAGTAGAAGGACAGAGCAATGATCCTCCCAGATTCGTGGGTTTGCTTTGTTCTCTGGGGACAGAACAGTTAGAAAAGATGGCACTCTCCATTTCATTCAAGGGTTAGTTATAATATTTCCCTTCTCTCCTGTTGCTGGCACAAGTAGTCAATACCTTTTTCTTATAATTGTTCTTTTATCTGGTTTTTCCTGAAATCTAACACCTGACAGAATCCTCTGAACTCTGAACTGTCCAGATTAAACCTGGATGTGTGTTATGTGTATTGCCTGTTGTCAAAGGCTTCATAAAAACCCAGATCACATGTGTCTACTAGTTACACTTCGTGATGTTTTGTCACTCTCCCAAAGAAGCCTGGAGGTCTGATTTTCCTGCTTTTTTAAATCCAAGTTTCATCAGGACTATTGTATCATTTTATGGTTTTTTATTTAATTATTTTATAAATGAATTTACATTACACAGAAGCACATCCTCCTAGTTATAAACTGCTCTAGTACCTACTCAACAGTAACTGCAAAATTTGGGTTCTTTCATCCTTTTCTTGTAATATTTGGTTTTATTAACAGGCAACCACTTCATTCTTCAGTTATTCCAAAGCAGGTCAATATATTTATCTGTTGATGACTTGTTACAGTTAGATAGATTTTTTTTTCCCAAAACTGGTTCAGTTTCTATAATTTTGTTTGTTTGCCTATTTTTTCCCAGTTAGAAGTTACCTCACAGTAGCCATCTTGCTGCTTAGTGATGCCAAGACATCACTCTTAACTACAACCATTCCCTTCTCAAGTTCTTTTTGCTTCTCAGACTCCATCTGTCTCTGGGATTCTTTTGCAATTTCACTTCTTCAGGCTTATGCAATTATTTTTCTTTAGATCTCCTAATTGTTCATCATATTGCCCTGCAGCCTTCTTGTTTTCATATTACTTTGAATTCATCAGGATTTATTAGGATTTGCTTTGTCACCTTGCTTCCTCTTTCTTCTTTCCCCAAATTATTTTTTTCTTGAAAGAAGCTCCTGTAGTTTGCTATGTACAGTATAATTTAATTTCCTTTGTTGTTGTTGTTGAGATGGGCAATGTGTACCTTTGGCTTGCTATTATATATTTAAATAGCCTGCATGATAAGGCCAACTTTTTTTAATCTATTTCCTACCCATATCACATCATTTAACACAGAATCCCCTCTCTTCTAAAGGTGGCACTGGAGGGGTGGTTTGCTGGGGGGGGTGGTTCTGGGTTTTTTTCTTATTCTATCCTTTGGGTGCAGAATGCAATACAAATTGCATTTGCTTAGGCAAACCCACTATGTGTTTAAAAAACTCATTATAAAGACAGGATCCTGGGGGGTCTGACAGAGGAGTTAAACCAGCTGTGCTCTTCAGTACAAACAACACATAAATTGACAATATCTTCTCTTCCTAATCAAGTAAGCGAAAGAAAAGGCTCAGAAATTAAAAGATATTTTTATCTCACAGAAGCTTTAGTGAAGAGCCTGTCTCACAAGAACAGTTTCAAGTTGCATTTGTTCTTGTTACTTTCTTTCTACCCAAGCAAATCAAGAAAAACCAAGAAACAAAAGCAGAAATAGAATTAATTTGTTCAAATAGTTATAAGACTATTTTCCTCATTTATTTCCAAATAATCCTTTTGACATTTATTAGGTTACCCACTAGAGTTAATAGGAAGATTCCCATCCATTTTTGGGCAAACTGTCTGAGTAGAGCATGAGATGTCACCAGATGATTTCCAGAAGAGCACTGGTAAAGATTATTCAGCTGGTGCTACACCTGCTTAATCTGGGGCAAAAAATATGTGTATGTTCTTTAGAAATTGTTTTAAAACGGTTCACTGAGTGAGTAATTGCATTGGTGCTCCTTTTGGCTTTCAGAGATTATATGTATGGGTAGAATCCTGTACACTGTGTTTCCACAGTGCTTTCTCCTGCATGGCCACCACCCCTGCATGCCTTGCCATGCCATCCTGCAGCACATGGTGTGAGCATGAACATGGGCCAGTGTTTGCACACCTGGGCTACAACAAGTGCTTGGGTCTTTGTGAGGGGCCATATTACATATCTAAACAAATAACATTGCTGGGTAGCTGGAGAGATCTGGTTGTGGTTTTATAAAAAGTGTCAAGGGAAAAAAAACCAGCCCAGCATGGCAGGAGGAATCTTAGTGCCAGAAACATAAAGCACACAGGCCTGACTCCACACTGTGCACTGGGGGCAGTGTCCCCATTTGTCAAAGGGATAAGTGTGTGGGACACACTTTTCCCTTGGGAAAAGGGATGAAAAACAACCTTCCAGCAAGCGAGTAGGTTGAAAATAAAGATGAAAAGCTAAAAGTGCTAGAAGTCCAAATGTTTGTATCTTGTTAGATACTTTTTGTTTTACAACTGCACAGCAAAATGGGAATGTGTTGGTCCTTGCTTTTATTCACCCCTTCTGGGCTGCCTGCCTCTAATTCCTTCCCTTACACCCACTCCATACACACACATCATATCTTTTCATAAACAATCTCAGCTTATTATCCAACTGGAAACAATGAATAATTTTCTTTTAGGTTTTTGAGCTGAATCAAGTCACAGAAGGGTCTAATGGGAGCCAGAGCCTCTCAAGGAAAAAGAATGGAAGCAGGATCTTCTCCTTTTGATATCAGCAAGCCTCCAGATTGTGTCACAGTGCTTCAGGTAACTACACCCTCAAGATACTGTTTTATAACTGGCCAAAATTGATCCTATCCTTCTCCCTCAGTTCAAGCCCTCCCTTGGGCTGTTTCACTTGCTGAAAACATTCTGGTCTTCATGACAGTCCCTAAACAGAGTCAATTATTTTCTTCTGAATTTTGATTAAAAGCACAACACTTTGGGACACAGGTACATTCAGGATCTAACTCTGAAAGGGAGCATATTTGTTGCATGGAAAAGCAAGTTGAATTCTGTCCCCTTTGAGTCTCTGCAACAGCACAGAGATCTCCTAAACCTTGCAAGGTATTACTGAGATGCAGCCAATCCACTGGGATTTTTTTTTACAGTACAGTTTTGCAGATCATTCATTTTCCCTGTATGCTCTGTTGCAGCAGAATTCCTTCCAACCTAAGTACCACTTACTTTATAATTAAGCAGAGGAATTTTTGATTGATACTTTCAAATTAAGCAGGCTATTGCTTGGAGGGCTTTCAATAAGTGAGTCCAAAATCAACTCTGCATTTTCTGTGCACATTTCAACCCAGAGGACTGAATATTTACCCTTAAAACAAAGCATCATTTTAACTGGTTGTTCACTCTTTTTCCCCCTCCTCTCCTCTCTTTTTTTTTTTACTGTAGGCCCAGGCAAACTTCTAAATGCTGGTACAATATGTGCAATGTTCTCTGAATATGATTATATGTCCTACTAATTATGGTTAAATGATGCTTGCTTTATAGTCAGACATTCTTTTGCTTTCTCCTAATAATTTCCTCAGTGCTACTCAAAAACAGAAAGATGAAAAAAAGGTAGTTCAGAATAGTATCTGCCTTTTCAACTACTGGATGCGATTGTTTTATCATTTATTATACTGTTTCTGAAAATTTATGAAAAATAAGACTAATCCGCGTTTGTTATTGTGAAATAATTTGGAATATCCTTCCCAAGTTGTGAGGTTAGTCCCGGTATGGCCTCGGACGCTAGATGGCAATGTATGGCTGTATGTCACACACGGCAATGGCAGTAGCAAAAGTCTCTCAACACGAGAGAATCCTCCTCTTTCAAAAATATTTGTAATATTGCCCTTTTATTATGAAAACAATTGAAATGTGTAAATGCTCGATTTTTACACTCTAAAAACTTTGCAAACATTCTTTTTTCCTGCATTATGAGTGCATGGGGAACATTTCCTAATGAGTTGGACAGGTGAGTAGAACATTTACTCTTTTTTTTGGTGTACTAGAAAGCTCTGCAATCGATTAATCTATCAACAGAGAGAATTTTCAGTTCCCCACATCATCAACATGCTCTTTGCCTTAGAACTGGAAGGAAGGAATGACAGTGGGAGTGTTTGCCTCTTCTCTCTCCTCAAATAACCTTTTATTCACTGTCACAACAATGATGAGGATGGAAATTTTAAAAATTATGTAAAAACAAAAGGTGTTGGGTAGGAATGGCCACCTTATACCCTTATTCTGAGCTAAAAAGTTATCTTGAAAACAACCAGTGCAACCACTTGTTATTTTGTCAGCATTGAATGCTTTTGGATGACTTTAAAAGGGGTGGTTTCAAAGGCACTGATCTTACCCAAGCTGACATGTTATGGAAAAGGGCCCGTTCCTGCACAGGTTCTTTAAGGGAAGGGCTGAGTGGGTTTGGTCATGTGTTATTACTTTTCCATGTCACATCCTACCTCTGCCTCACTGCTTTAGGTCTCTCTCTTAGCTAGTCTATGTGGGTCCCTTTTCCTCAAGATAAAACAGTGCCCTGTGTTTGTCAGTTAATTATCTCACTTTTTGGAAGTGCAGGCAGAAATAATTGTTAGAAGAATGAAATTATGAGATGCCTTTATGAGTCTCTGTACAACTTTGCATTTACTGTATTATTGCTGTACAAACAAGAGAGAGGTTTGCAATGATGGGGACCCACCAAGAGTGTTACAGAGGGGCATTATCCCTAAGATACTACAGAATGTGACAATCCTCCTGCCCATTGGTGTGTTTGTAGTAGGGCAGAAAGGCTGCCTCTGCCTCTGACTGGATTAAAAGGCTGTTCCATGTTATGCTCTCATGAGATGGAAGGACTGTGCTGACCTGTGGTTCCTGCTGTACCCTAGGATCCGGGAGTGTAGGATGAAGCAGCACTGTCTCATTCTTTCTCTTCTCACAGGCAGTGCTGCTTTCTGTGCTCAAAGGAGAGGCATAGCATGAGCAGACAGCTTTATTTCATTGTCTTCTCCATCCTAATGCAGCATCCATTGCTGTCTTGTGATAAACACCAGCAGTCATTCCATCAGGGAAAAAAAACCTGAATGGGAAACTAAGATGTTTAGGGCCTTTGTTAATGACCCTTCTCCACCCCTGTTTCTATTTTGCTATTTGTCTCTGCTCCATGTTCCCCACTGGTGCTTTATTTTGACATTTTTGACCCCTCGTGCACTTCCTTTTTTCCACCCATTGTCCCTCTCTCTCCTCCTCTTCTTTTTCTGGTAGAAGGGCATGTCCCTGTGGCATTTAGTTTTGTTTGGTTGGGTCCCCACTGAAATGTTTTCAGTCCCCACTGAAAACATTTTGCTTTGGGTACTCAGAACCACCGTGTGTAGGGGTAAACTGTTACCTCTGATGGCTATAATCTTTTATTTCTCAGTGAGGAACATGAATAAGGACAAGCCCTTGCTTAGTGGAAATGAGATTTGGGACTTTCTGCAGTTTGCAAACTGATCAACTGTAAAATTAAAACTGAACGTTTTGGAGAGCAGTACTAAGGTAAAACAAATATATCCAATCAGTCATGACAAAGTTTTCCTGAGGTTTAAACGTTCTGGGTTTTTTTCATTAATTCAAAATAAAATCAGAATCCAGACTAGCCACAGAGCTGCCTCTATCCTCTTACAAAGCAATCAGGCTCATTAAACAAGCAGCTCTATGTTATGAGCAGATATATGCCCAAATGACATCCCCAGTACTTCAGAAGGCAAGGCTCTCTGTTCCTTCCCTCTGGCAGGAGAGGAACATGCCCATCCCTTGGTGGTTGGAGGTGCTGAGGCCCCAGTGTGGGCACTCACAGGCACTGCTGCTCTGCAGGCACTCAGGGGAGGGACTCAGCCCACACCACTGCCAGGAGCCCTCAGGGCTTTGCCTTGAAAGACACTGCTTGGGAACAACAGCTGTGTTTTGAGATTATCTCAATGACCAGATTATATCCCATCCTTACAGAAAGAATTTTCCCTCCCATCCTTCCCATTGCTGACCCCAGAACAGGGGACACAAACCTAAGTGTGCTGTGTCTGAGGGGGTGTCCATGCCTCAGGATTCCCAGGTGGGGGGGAAAACTCCTCAAAACACCCTTTCCAAATCAGTTTGTTTTAGTAGGAGCAAGATTAAATGCTCTCAAATCTCCTACTTATGTTTGCAGTGAGAAAAGGGCCAAGAAATAGCCCAAGTCCCTCACAGAAACAGGACATCCTGAGCTGTGGCAGATGGACTTCCTTTACAAAGTTTTAATGAAAATTTTCAACAATAGCTCTGTGTATATTCTTGCAGGGGTTAACACTTCTGTACACACACACTGGGCAGTGCTACACAAACTTTCTGAAATAACATACAGAATACCATGTATATTTTGCTAGAAGAAATGTATTTTGTAAATATATATATATATATATATTTGCTGTGTTATGACATAAGGCAGGATTAGGTAGAGAGAAAATTTCAGGATGTGGGTGGCCAGTTGAAGGTCTTACAGGGAGTGTTCAGTAAAATATCCTTGGAACATAAAATTAAAATAAATGAAGAATAAACTTAACCAATGTATCAGTGAACATAAACAAATCTTGATGCTAAAAAATATTCCAAGGAAGCCAAAGTGCAATAATTAGAAAGAGATAATTATGCTTTCTCTCCTTTCTAGAAGACATACATAGGATTTTTGGTAATTTCCTAAATGCATAGCAAAAATAGCTGATGTAAGATGCAAGATGAAAAACCCTTGTTGAAATTTATGATATACAAGAATCTACTCTGGCTGAAGGCCTGTTTCATGGCAATAAAGACAGAGTAAATGAAAAAAAATTTAAAATATTTTAAAGGTTTTGTCTGCTATAACATATAAAAATATCTAGAAATGTAACATACAAGAAAACAAAGTTACTATATTGTAATTTAGATAGGAATGGTGGTAAATCAAGGTGTCCAGGAAGGACAACAGATGGATACTGTTCTGATGTTAATTATCTGGTACAGCTCTCTGGAACTCAGTTTAGATTTTGAAGGAATGCTGTGAGATAATAAACTATTCTTATGATATTTTAACAAAATTATATTGTTGTCAAAATGCAGTTACAGCATGAAAAAATGGTTATTAAAAACTCTTTGCATTTTTCTCTTATATGGTAAACAGTCTGGTCTCCTAATCCCTTCTGGATGATTTGAACTTCATGTCCAGGCTTAGAATGCCCCAGTCATAACTGCAGTGGCACCTTCACCCTCTCTTCTTTTGTAGTTTTTTTGTTGTCCTGTATTCCCAGAAATCTGTGCCAGAATTAGAGGCCCATTGTGCTGCATGTTCCACAAACAGACCCAAAAGTAAAAAAAGACAGGCCACAAATGTGGTACTATTGTGACAAGAGTTGTTGTTCCCATCAGCACACGTATGGAACCTTCCCAAGGTGCTTTGGACAGACCATGGCTATAAAAACACAGCCCCAGTTGGTTGGTTTAAACATTTGGAGTCATTATTTGAACTACAAGAAGATAAAGACTTTTTGGGTTTCTTCTCTTAAATGAAAATGTGAAAAGTCTTTCTCGTTTTTATTAGCAAGTTGGAACCTAGTTTTGATATTCCTGGGGACTGTGGAATGTGGGTAGGAAGTGCTTGCTCTTGGGGAGAAATGCTATGGTTTGCCACACCTATTGGAATCCCAAAGCCCTCAGGGTGTATAACTGTGTAAGTTCTACCTTTTGTAGGCAAATAAGACCATCCCAAGTAGGTCACAATTGCATTTAACACACAATTATATAAAATAATAGGGAAAAGAAATAGCAATGCATGTGCTAGAAATGTGGATATATGTGGGCAAGGTCCTCATAAAGATACATGGATTTGAATTCTTACAAAGAGGAAATAAAAACTTACACAAAAGGCATATCATACAGCAGAAATATTACATAATATGTTACTTATGACTTAATTTTTCTAGAGATTTGACTGACTTGCATCTTACACTCTGCCATAGAAGAGTTTTTTACCATAAGCTTGAATTTCCAACTTTCTGGATATCTTTGAGAAACCAGGTACCTCATTTTCAGTGGATAAATGTGGTTTCAGGTCTCCTAGAAATTTAATCACAGTCTATAAAATAGTTTGTTAACAAAAGTTGTGATTTAGGGTTACATGGATGCAGCCAGACGTTGTCACATCTTTAATTTTTGAGGATAATCTAGGAGATTGGGATGCAGTATTATAATAAGACCCAAATGTCTGATTCCAGTCTTATCTTTCTCTGAAAATGAAGGTTAAAGCAAGTCATTCTTCAGTTTAAGATTTGATGCACAGACTAAAATAAATCGCTTCAGAAGCTTGTTAAATTCTTCACACAGATCAAATTCAAAGTTAAGGCTTTTCTAGGCTGCATTTTCCATTGCCCAAAATATTGGAGTTTATTTGTTTATTGACCATAAATAACCAAAAGTTATAAATGTATGAAGTTAGCCTGCTCTGTTAGCATCCAAGCATCATTAGCATCACTGAAACCAGTAGAAATACCTGCTATGATTTAATAACCATATTGGCTCATGGGTAGGAAATTCAGTTGGGTAACACCTTGCTCCTGACACTGAAGCTGAGTGCAACACTGAGCCTCTTGAGCTTTTGTTTCCCTTGTAGGTAGCAACACTGAGGAGAAACAAAATAGCTCAGAACACAGGGGATAAAAGCTGATCATCTGAGAGCACTGGGCACGTGACCTAAAACACAAGATGGTTTATTGTTGTGGGTTAGTTATTTTAATTTTGGGGTAGTCCTCAGAGAGTGGGTGGAACTGTCTCTCCAGCCAGAAGAACTCAAAAGGGTATGAGCTCACAACAGGAGCATGTGGGATTTATTCTGTTTTGTTCAAATCTGAGACATTAAGCCACCCAGGCCTTTTAAATAAAACTGACCTGTTGAAATGACCATAATACTTTCTGTAACTGAAAACTCCGGGCTAACTCTGTAAAGTATGGGAAGGTGGCTTTTGGAAGAATGAGTGTATTGGGTTCCCAGCACTGGCAGATTTTAGGAGGGGAATGTACTGTGTGTGAAAACTGAAAAGGAGGTGTAGTTCAAGAAATGACAAGCCCTGTATGTTACCCTTAGTTTTTATTCTTGGAAGACAGTAGGGAAATGAAGTCTTGGCTTCCAGTGAGAGTAAATTTCTGTTTCCTGATTCCACCTGTGTAACAACTGTGCTAGTCAATGGCTGGAGTGCAGGTTCCTTGTATTCCCCCCCTGGCAGCTCCTGGGAAGGGGTATGTTGCCTGCCTCAGTGTTTGGAATTTTCTTGCCTAGGCTTCTTTTGATCATATTGTTTCACCTGGATTAGATCCTGACTCTGCTGTTGCTCGTGTACAAAAGTTGCACTGGTAACCTCCTCCCTTTTGTGTTAATCAGCTCCCACTGCAGAGGGGTGTGGAGATGTGGGTACAAGTTGCTCTCAGAGGGAAGAAAGCCCATGGCTAAATTAACCCCCCAGGACTTTCTCAAAGCCACACAGGAAACCTGTGACAGATCCCAGAATAAATCCCAGATTTCCTGTCTCCTCCACTTGTGCTGAAACTACAAGGCCCATGATTTCTTAGCTGAGGAAAGTGTTGTCCAATATTATCTTTCTTTTTCTGGTGTGCTGTTGCTTCAGTTTACTGCACTAGTTGCTGCCACATGTCAGGCTGTGGCAGTTCATCCCTATGACTCTTTCTTTGTGGTATTTTGTGGAACATGCATGAGGATTGTACAGTGAACAGTGTTAATGCTGAGTACCAGTACTGTCTCACATTTAAGCAAATAAAATTGAACAAAAGGTGCTATTATGAGTTAACCATGGAGTATTTGCAGGTAAAGGTAATCTATTGTCTGAGTCACTCTTCAAAATAAACTACTCGTGCTTCTAATCTAAATAGCATTCAGAGAAGCAGGTTTGATATGTATTAAATGATAGCTGCCTGTGCTAAGATAATACTTATTCAAATAACTCTATCAAAATGCAGGTTTCCTTTTTGCATATGCCACTTTGTACTTAACAACAGACTGATGCTGTTGTTAAGCATCAGTCCTTTCTAATGAATTATAAATTAATAGATGCAGTATTATCAAGGGAAAGTGATTCATAACTGAATGAGATGCTCTGAAGATTTTATGACTTTTACTAGGGCTGGGTAAATTGAAACTGGAGTAATTTGGTTTGCTCCTTAGGTATCTCAGATGTTCACATATTCATATGTATTGCTGAATGCATGATCTTTTTTTAGATGCTGCTAGGTTAAACTTTAATAGTTTTCATTCTGTGCTTCTCAATTTGCTCTCATATGGTTCTTCTTTAGATAACATTACTTGTACAAATTCCAACTGAAGCAGAATCAGTAATCTTTAGCCAGCCTTGACAGCATTTCTAATGCAGTTCAGCTATGGAATTTCATTGCATCTTCTTTTCTGTTGAAATTGTAGCTAAATAACTGGACAGAAACACTGGGGGGAAATGAGCTTTGCTAAACACTCTCTTCTTAATTTATAGGATGACATCTAGAGCACTTATTAAAGGCATAATTGTTTTGAATGCAAAACCTTTGTAGACTTGGGTGGGAAATTTCCTAAGCAGGAAGCTGAAGGTTTGTGTTCATTGATGTTTAAAAAGAAGAGTAACTTCCAGCCCCGTGCAGAGACTGACACAGGGTCTGCAGGAGCTGCTCTGAGTGGAACCTCGGTGGGGCTGAGCCACAGAGACACCTGGAGAGAGCTGCCTGGGCATCTGAGCACTCTCTCCAGCATTCTGGGTCCCAAGAAGCTTTTTCAGTGAGGGAGACATTGGTTCACAAGAGGGCTGGTGCTTTGTCACATCCACTGGTTCCTTCTTAAACCAAGATCAGTGAGCACTGATGTGCAGAGAGAGCCTTTCCTCTGCAGGGACCAGTCACCTCTAGCTCACCATTATCCCTGGTGGATCTTGGCTGGCTCCACACAGCTGTCTGTGACCATGCACTCTGGTAACCATCTGAGCCATGTTTTTTCCATGACCTTTACTGTCCTAGTTCCCATTTCAGTGGATAATGGAGAGTCAGCTGTATTACAGTTGTTTTAACATAAGACTGGTCACTCTTTGTGGTGGGAAGGGTTACTCTTTGGGGTCAGTGCTACCACTGGTGGCAGCATCTGCACTGATTCTGAACATACTGTGCCCTGCAAAATAAAACAGAACAGAGTGATAACCACAGGCTCTTAAGCCAGGTGGTTATCAAATTATTAGATTGTAACACAACATTAATAGAGTTATCACACACAAGATAAAACT
This sequence comes from Manacus vitellinus, assembly GCF_001715985.3. Classification (NCBI taxonomy): domain Eukaryota; kingdom Metazoa; phylum Chordata; class Aves; order Passeriformes; family Pipridae; genus Manacus; species Manacus vitellinus. The sequence goes on along the minus strand of NW_021940603.1, from coordinate 2,339,730 downwards.
TTAGCCTGAATATACATTTGAGAAAGGACACACTGTGGTTCTCAATTAATTTTTCGTTTTATGAAAGAAAAATCTATAAATATCCTACCTGTCGTCTCCTGATTTCAGTATTTGCTACTCATCTTGTATAAAGGAGACTGACAGTTCACAGTGGACCTCAAATAAGGTCTGTGAGAACTGGCACCCAGTCTTTGAAACAGTTTTCCATGTCTGCTTCATTTCTGAGCTGGGGATGCCAGACTACATGAGCTTCCAGTGTAAACCCTGATGGGCACAGAGATAACCATTTTAACCTTTCAGTTCCTCTTAGCAGGGCATCCAGGAAGTCAGTCCTGAGTGGGGGCCAAGTTTACAACTCTGAGTATGTGGTTCAGCATGCTGAGGAGCCTACAACAATCTGCAAAGTGGATGCAGTTGGGAGAGGGATATGATAATATGGTATCTGACAACTAATTAAGAAACTATGTGCTTCCTATTTAGAGGAAAGATGCTTCCCTTAGCACTTCCAAATTACTTTCCTTCATCTCTCACCCTTGATTTATAACCATGTTTACTGTAATATATATAAAATAGTATAGAGTAGCCTCAGAAGAGTATAGAATAGTCCCAAAAGCAAGGTCTGTGCATGTGGGAGGAGTTCAGACACACCACAATGTCCCCTGGTTCATGGGACAAATCAGTTCTGGGGACAGTCATGCCAGTAACAGGTTTTGAAAATGACTGCAGACATTTGTCTCCCAGCTGCTGGTGCCCAGTGCCCCAGAGAGCCTGGGCAGCCAAGTTAGCAGAGCTCTGAGCTCCTGAACCCTTCCTACAATGATATTTGCATTCACTTTTCTAATCAAGTAAGTACATTCACAGGAATGGAGCAGTCTGCCAAATGACCATATTAATAGGTATGATCAAGAGCAGAATAATAATTAATTATACATAAATGTATGTGACAAACACTTTTGGTCTCATAGCACTTTGTGTTTTCCTTAGACTAGGAATAAGGAAATGCATTTACAAGCTGTGACTATATATGAATGAGGACATGGCACTTTCAAGGCTGGAGATTAGACAATACCAACAAATTTTTCTCACCTCTAGGAGTCAATTCTGGGACCCATTACTTCACTCCTTATCAGGGTAGGCAAAGGGCTCCTCTTCCTCACAGTGCAGTGGTACATTACCCCACATATTAGTGCCAGCTTCTGATTAAACCCTTATTAAGGAATAAGGGGGGTAGCAGACTGGTCACAGGTCATTTAAAGGAATAAATAGGTTTCAGAGACCCGGAGGATTTTCACTGACGGCACAGAGCTCAGTTGCTCTATGTTCATTGGTGCCTCCTCTCTGTCTTTGTAGCTCAAAAGTACTTAAATGTCTCTGTAGCTGCAGAGTTGTTCTTACATCTGTGATGCTTTATGAATCCAAAGTGATATGATCAGCAATTTATGTCCTTATTCTGATTGCAATTAAAACAAGTTAAAGAAAATAGGAACCAGCTTCAGAATATTTCGTCTTTCACATAATATAGTGCAATATCATTTAATAAAGTTGTTTACAATGGTTCTGCCTGGTTAATGAAACTACATGCAATAGTGTTACCACCAGGTCTCTTTATGTTGTTTTCAGTAAGTCTGATTTCTTTGTGAAGAACAGCTGTTATGTACTTGGACTATCTGAGTTCAAAGACATAATCAACAAGGCTCATAGGTCTGCAGTCAGAAAGCAGTTTAGTTCTGTGAGAGTAAGGATTAGAAATACCCCTAATAACAGCTGGGTGCATCTGGAGAGTTCCACAGCCACAGTTTCTTTCTTCATCTCATTACAGTTGTTGGTTTCTATTCTTATATTTTCTTTCTACATTGGTCTGAGATGCAAATACATTTTAAAAATTCAATATAATTTCCCAAATGAAGCTTAACTGAGATGCTTTTCAGGATTAAAGGGAAAATACAATCACCATGTAGCTATATGCATTTCACAAAGTAAAGAAAAACTCAAATATTATTTGCTTTCTATAGGGATATTGGGGCATATGCATAAAGCATTAATGATGCATATCATAAATTGAAGTTGTTCCTATGTCAGCACTTGCAGTTTAAGATTCCTCAAGTCCTTAATGTCATGAACTGTATGGAATTACAGTGATATTTCCCTCCCAAATAATCTGTACCATTCTGCAATCTCTGTACAGCAACCATCCAAAACTGTTGGGTAGGAATTTTTTCCTCAATTCAGTATGCTTTACTCAATTAAATGCAAACATGTAGTAAAGCCCCCTAACTGCTGATCACTTTTCTTTATTTTAATAATTATTTTTAAAGATGAATTTTTAATCATAGAGCTTCAATGATTTTATAAAGATTTATCATTAAACCACAAGTATTCAGTGTTTTAATGTAGGCTGATAATCTTTTGTGTAGTATTCTTTGGAAAGGAAAATAAATCACTCCTCTTTCAGAATAATCTCTTATTGTGCCACTTTGGGAAAATAGTTTATTTAAATTATTTTCCCAAAAAGTGTGAAAATATAAATGTAAAAATTAACAGTAAATAATCCAGTACAACTGCTTAGACTACCAGCCATGTCCCAAAAGACTTTAGACAAACAACAGAAGGTGATTTTGCTCGCAGAACTTTTTAGCCTAAGCTCTTTTTAGTCTTCAGAGGCATAGAGGCAGTAACCCTTGCACATATTTGCAACAGGTAAGAAAAAAAATTATTTTTTTTTCTTCCAATTTGTAGCTTTACAAGAAATGCAAGGAAGCTTGACTCGATGCCTCAGAATCACAAAAAGCATTTTTAGTTTCATTCCAATGAATGTTTTCTTTTGGCAAGGTTTATTGCTTTTGACAGACTGACCCCATCTTAAAAATCTTCCAGAAACTTTCTTGGTCTAGAACTGAGTTTGGAGTTTGTGCAGGATTAAAAATCAATATTCACAATGGGAAGCAGTAGCCATGAGTAGCAGAAAGTTGTCACCCCTTAATCCTCCTTCTGCCCTTCCTTTCTTTGTGCTGTCTTTGCTGTGTCCTCAGTGTGAAGAAGAAACTAGATCTCAAAGCTACTAAAAAGTAATTTTTTAAGACATTCTTCCCTCTGAAACCACCACTCTCCTTTACTGAAAAGGCTGCTTTATGTAGCACCCCTGTTCTCTAATATTCTTAAAATGATAATGAAAAGAGCAGAGCATATCTGCTGAGTCAGCTGTTGCTTTATTATAAACCCAACTGGGGGGGTTGGAGAGGGGGGAAGTAAAAATACTCTGGTGTAGAGAGTTCATTGCAGAGTCAGTTCAATAAAACTTGTGCTTCCCAGCTCTGGCAGTGCATTTGGACATTTCAAAGGGCTTGATAAACAGCAATAGCCTTGTCTCCCACACATTAAAGCTTCATCAACGACATTATATGAAAAGAAGAAAAACCTGGCAAAACAGCAAAGCAAAGGGTAAGGTGTTCCTTAGATGGGTCAAGGTGCTCTGAGTTCCTCTTGCTTCACTGAAATAACAGCTTTTTTTTGTCTGGCAGCAGAACATCTGTAAGCTCTGTCTGTGTCGAAGCAGCACATCTGTTCACAGTTATGGGGCAGTACCAGACGGGAAGCTCAGTTGTGCTGCACTCGGAGATGCTGGATCACAGCTCACAGAAAGCATTTCTAAAACTTTAATTAGTGGAGCAACAGGAGGATAAAATGAATGCAAATCAGATCCATGAGAGTTAAATCCCTGAACAACTGCTTTCAACCTGTTGAACATCTAGATAGGCAACAATCATAGGGGTTTTATTCAATGCTGTATTTTTTTAATTGATTTTGGTTAAAATTCCTGATTCTAAAAAATACCAAGGAATAAAATTTTTATCAATAATGCAGCAAAGCACACGATGAGCCTGGTGGCTTATCTGATCATAAGGAATTCATAATACAGCATATTTTCTGAAGTTATTCCTGTCCTGTCAGCCCACAGCTGGTGCAGTGTTTCCCTCTGTCAGGTAACTTCTTGGAAATACTTCTAGTTTTAGAAGGAATAGCATACAGCACACTGTTTGCAGTAACATTAAAATCAGTTTACTGGTTCTCTTACCTTTGAAAAAATATTTTGAGAGGATTAAGGGGTACATTTGCAGTCCTAAAATAGGTAGGCCTATGCAGATGCAGTTTTCTAATTATAATATCTGCCCCGAATTCAGTTATTCCAAGTCTGCTTAAACTGGAAAGCAAAAATATTTTGAAAGAATGGTAGCAATGAAACCGTCAGCCCTGTGGCAGGAACGACACATTAGAAGGCAATTCAGAAAACTAAAATTTCAAATACCTTTGTGTTTCATAACATCACCCAATTACTTCGTTCAAAAGAATTAATGGCCTTGTTTTGAGACATCCTAATATTAGTACAAAGACTGAGCTGACGGGGGTTTTTTTGATTGGTTCTGCTTCTTGATAACCTTAACTATGAGGCTGACCTTGCTCTCCACCTTAAACCCACTTAATGTAGTCCAGTTTTATTGCTGTAAGTTAGAATCAGCTCATGACACTGAAATTTGACTGTAGGATGCCTCACTCCCCAGCTGCTGGAAGAATGGTTAATCTCTAAAATAGGAAATTGCACTTCCATTTTCCTGCTTCCTCGAAGCACAAGCACTTCAGCATTTAAGTGTTCTAGCAATGTCTATTTTTTGACCTCTGAATTCCACCACAAAGCCCTTGAAGGAAGGTCACTGCTGTAAACAACAGCTTCTAACAGACCAAAGGTTGTAATTCCTACCACAAATTAATCTGATGACTGATCTTTCATTCTTAATTGATAATGGTGACTTATAACAAGCCATGACATTGTATGCTTTCATTTGTGTGGCAAGATGGGCTTTGTAACTTCAGGAAATAATGTATAAAATATGACTAGGACATAAAAATGTCTAATTTATTTAATAAAGACACTTGGGATGTTTATAATGTACTCATCTCTGGTTTAATGCTCTTCTAATTGCAATTATTAAAATTCCTGCCCTTCCCAAAGTTCAAAGGGCAATAACATTCTTGCTGAGTAAGTTGTAGTGAACCTGGAGCTCCTGAGACTCAGGTAATCTACAGGGCAATTTTGGCTCTTTCTCTGTTGAGGGAATTTTGTCTGCTGTGTCTGTCCACTTGCCAATCACATACTAAACACTAGACAGTCACTACTTCTGCTCTGATGCAAAAGCTTGAACTTATGCATGATATTTATGCAGTTAGACATGGAGAAATTATTCAAAGATTGTTGGACTGTACAACTCAATCCTTATAACATGTTTGAATATCAGCATTTTTCCTGTGTAAAGTCCTGGATATCTTCAAAGTGCATAAGAAGAAAATTAACATTGGTAATCACAATGAGTCATCATATAAAACCAGACAAAAACATTTGAAAATATTTAAGTATTTGTACTTTTATTAATAAATACTAGCAGTTTAATACTTATAAATATTTGAATAATAACTGTTTAAGGTTTCAACTGACAGTAAAGCTCTGAATGTGAGACCATGGGACGAGAGGGAAGAGCTCTCAGCATGGATCCTGCTGTGTTGCATGTATCCTATTAGGTTTGTGCCTTTGATAAACAACTTTTCAGAAATTTGTCTGCCTTCAGACATCACTTTCCAAAGGTCTTAGTGCACAGCCCCACTGATGCTCTAGATGGATTGCTGGCTGGCTCTGACCTGGGTGCTCCTGCACCTCTGTTTGATGGCCAGCATTATTTACCATCTCACTGCAGTGCAGACAGCCTGGAGCACGTTCAGGTTTGCACACACTGCTGCAGTCAGGAGGTGGGCAGCAGTTAAGGCTGACCTTGTGCTTAGGCTGTGGGAAGAAGCAGATTAATCAGTCTGCTTTTTTCAACTTTCCACAGACAAGTTAAGATACAGGGAGACTTTTTGCAAGTAGACACAATTCTATTTCTCTACTTCCCAATTTTTTTGAAGGCAACTACATTAAGACTACCTGAAGTACCACAGAAATAGAACCTATATAAAAAAATATTACTTGCTGGGCAAAGTCTAGAGAAAACAGCCATGAAAAGCATGAATTTTCGAGGATGAGCAGAAATTCAAGCATAACAGGTTATTCCAATTGCTCTTATGGCACCAAGGTCAGAAAGCTACCCAAGAGGCAAAGGGGGCCTAGTTACAGAAGATAGTTCTCCTAGTTTTCTCTGTGCACAAGTTGAGGGAGAAGAGGAGCCTGTCTGTGATCATAATAGAAATAGAGACTGTTATCTGCACTGACAAGCTGAGATCAGAATTAGAAAATGTAAACTGGGAAAAATTGATCAAAATATATTTGAAGGCTGTGAATGAGACTGAAGGAGTTCCCATAGCCTATGTAGTTAGATTTCAAGGCTTCTTATAACACCTTGAGTTCCTCTTAAAATATGGTTTTGTCCTCAATGAGTAGGTGTGCTGTCTGGCTGGAGATACCAAAATCTCAAACTACACTGTGGGCTGCAATGGCTAAAAAAAAAGTTGTTTCATGTATTTCTTCCAATTTCTTCAAAGCCGGTAAGTCTTCATGCTTGCTTTCTTAGGAACCTGAACTTTGATAGCAGTTACTGTAAGACATGTGGCAAGGTCCTTGTTAACTTCATGTTTGCCTCATTACTAAGCAGTACAACAGCACAGGTAACACTAGATTGAACAGAGTCATTCAGAAAATGTATCAGAAAGTTTCATGTGCACCTGCCTGCCTTGTTTATGTGGTTGATGCTGCATGGTAAAATACACTGGAGAAACCTGTAAAGATTTCTTCTGGAAACACAGTAGCTCATGGAAAAGAAAGTGGGAAAAAGTGTTGAGAATACTCAAACCGTGGAAGGCAATGATTTATATTGATGTTTAAGGCTGGAGAGAGGCATGTGATTGTTTTATCAAACATTAGGAGTTTTCCCAGAGAAACTTGGCTGTTGTTCTTGATAAGCACACAGCTGACTAGTTGCTTTTCACTCTAGCAAATTGATAGCTCAGTTGTTGATTGATAGCTCAGTTTATTGCAGAAGTAGCCTTCTTGCTGCAGATGCAGCTGTGAATTCTAATCAACTGAAGCAATTAACTGCTATCTCTGTGGCTGCAGAGGAGCCAACTGGAGAACCAAATGTACTGAGAACAGTCTTTTGCAGATAACTGAGAAGAGCGGAATCATGCCTAACATTTACTCCCTATAACATTCCCCTAAGTTCCTATATTTAGTAACTGGATTTGTCACTGTATTACTTGATCAAGATTTCTGTTTTCACTATATTTAATTTGACTTTGTTGGGCAATCAGTAAGTGGGATTAAACCAGGAAGATTGAGATTAGGTTAAATAACTGACTTCCACATTTTCAGTCTGGGTACAATATAAGTATCCCATGTCCCAAGTGGACTTTTAGAGATTGTCTGCCACAGGCTTCAGTGAGAGCAATCTTGATACTAGGAAAAGGCACAGTAGTTGGTGGCAAAGTGATAGAGCAGAGAAACACGGGTTCCAAACCATTTGCTTTCCATAAGGAGGGGAACCAAGGAGCTGACCACACATCATCATTCTATAGCCCCTGGCACCTTATCAAATGTATAAGACTGTTAACCCTGGTGTCCTGACCAGAACCCATCTTGGCTAAATAGAACTTGCCAGTATTAACTTCAGTTTTCCTTTCACCTGGTTATCATGGGGTTTTATTTCCTGTCCTGGGTTTTTAATTTATAGCCATACTGCTTTTCTTTTTGAAATGTATCCTAAAAGAGTGGCCAACTTTAAGATTCTACACATTTTATTTCGTCCTGATCACTGCAGATCTTAATGGGCCTCCTCCTCTCGAGAATGATCCGAGACCAGTTCTCCGGACTATGCCACATCATATAAATCCCAAAGTCAGTATATCAAACAATAATACTGTGAAAACTTTTCAGGATTATGTCTTTGTCATTTGGTGTTCAGATAGAGAAGTTTTAGAATTTCACACATGGTAACTGCTGATACTGATAGTCATGTGAGTAAGAAGAGAAAAGCAGATGTCATTTTTCAGAAGTGATTAACTACAATATAAAAATAGTATCACTGAGTGCAGTCAGTGTCCTACAATATTTTTCACACACAATTTTTCACTTTAATATCCGTTGAATTCTATTCTCACTGAATGGAAAAAAGTAGCAGTTACATGAAAAAATTACAATCAATTATTTAAGCAAATGATGATAGAAAAAGTTTATCTTATATGAGGTTAATGCAATAATATCCCTTCTTTTTTATATTTTATATAAAGAAAAATAATTTTCTATAAGAATCATATATTAAAAAGTCAGATTTTATCAACATTGACCATACCTCTTACAGCTGCCACCCTTAAGTGCAACAAAGATCCATAACAACTTTCACAACACTTGCTGTTACTCGTATTTGGATTTTCATTATCTCATTTGCATGATGCATTTGCAGACTGATAAAAGAAGGGAATTGTGCCCACGTTTCAAGAACTGGGGCCTGCCTGGCCTCCAGCTGTTCCTGATCTTGAAAATTGCAAGGCTGTAAATCAGCAAATTAAGATTTACCAGAATAGCTGAATTGTGCTGGCTTAGAATTGAATGAAAAGAGATTAAGGTTTGCTGAGCATTTTAATCTGGCAGCGAAAGAAATGGTTATTGATGCTTGTGTTTTTTAGTGTTCAGATAAAAATTTAGGAAATGTTCAGGTATGCTCAGGCCAATATGAGATTATATACAAATACATTCTGGGCCTGACCCTGGCCCTGCCTCGTGGTTTTAGCCTGCCCAGCAGTCCCTGGCAGTGGCTGACCCTGGTTACCAGCACTGAGCCTGATCCTCATGCTTGACTTGTGTTGCTGACTGAAACTCAGGCCTGCCTATCCCCGTGATCTTCCTCGGGGATGTGGAGATGAATTCAGAATCCAGCAGTTGAAAACAGCTGTATTTCATTCAGAGTAGTCCAGAGAAGATCTGTTCTCTTTTCTCTCATAGATGCTAAACTGTATAACTTCCTCTAATGTGCAATAATATCCATCCAAGCTTTTGTGTGAGACAAATTGCATGGTGTGGGTTACATAGAGGAAAGCAGACAGGATGGGGAAAGGCAAGCCTTTAAAGTCTGGCAAATTTAATCCCCATTTATCCAAAGTTAAATTAAATGCCTTTGGATCAGTACTACGTTGTTTGTAGATGTTCTTTCTCTAGTTTCAGCTTTTAATAATCAAGACAGCTTTCCAGGAGTTGACTAAGTCATGCATCCAGCTCTTTCACTTAATTCTGTTTGGAAAACTGATTCAGAATTCTAAAGCCAAATTCATACTGGGTCAAGCTCTACTGGTGGCAAGAAATTTCCACTAGTGCAAATGTGACCTAACTTTAGAGCTATCCCTTTATATAAAGCTTTGTGTGTGCCAGCCCACTAGCAGGTGGGTCAGAAATGGTCTATTCATATGGTTACTTATAGCTATAAAAGCACTAATTATTTTAGACACATATATACTGGTAATGCTTATGATAAATTTTGTTTCCTCCTTGCTGTGACTGTTTACCTCATTACTTTTTCCAAAAAAATAAAAATCTCCCCTTCTATGCCCTAAATCCATTAAGTTTTATTTGCTATCCTAGCACAGAAGAAATTTCAAGAGGGTAAAAATAATTTCAGGATAGCAAAATGCCACAGTGTTTTTTTCTTATTCCATCCAACAAACAGAGAAGTATTTTAACTGCAAAATACTTGGTCAAGATGTACTGCTGTACCCAAATAAATTCCCTGTGTTTGCCAAGAAAAAAACAACCCTGCAGAACAAAAGAAAGTTTGGAATGAATAAAAAGTTCAATAGGAGTAGATACTATCAGAACTGCTCTTTTACTTGAAAGGAACATGAAAAACCTTTTGTAGTGTTCCTCTTAAACTCTTAGAGGACACCAGCTTCTCAGAAAAGCCCTCCTGTTTGTAATATGTGTGCATGGCCATTGACTCCCATGCTGAAAGAGACTTAACATCTCATTTTTAACCCACCATCTTTCTGCTTTTTAGCATAATCAGGGATTTAGAAGTCTGTAGCAGTGTTCCAATCAAGCACAATACTGACAGTAATAGTGGTGAAAAGAACTCCTACTCTTTCAACTCCAGCAGTTTGCTCCATGCCACAGTCACTGGCCCCTCAGTTGTCACAAAGGTCACAGCCAGGCCATGAGTGGTGCCAAAAAAACTGTGTTTAGGAATAAACACACATTATTCTGATTTTTAAAATTACTATTTCATCCACATCTGACTTTAACCTCTCCTTTCTAGCCAGCTGGATCTGGGGTATTACCTTTATTTCTTGCAGTTGACCAACTGCTAACAGATAAGTAAAAACTGTAACTCCGGATGTTCCCTGTTACGGATTCCTTTTTAATAAGGAAAAGGTCTTACATATTTGGAATGGAATATTGACATCTGTTTTGACAGTATTGGTTAAGTGTTTTCATAGTAATTATTCTTGAAAAAGGAAAAACAGTTTGAAATGCTGCTCTAGGCTGAGTTCCAACTGGGATAATTACATGCTACTCTCTTTAATCCCCCTCCAACGTTGTCTTTTATGATGTTCCTTAGCTGCTGTCTTTAAACAATTGTTCACTGCTGCTCCACAGAAGCTCCTCTTCCTTTCAGGGAGGGATACACAGTATTTGTACATTATGTCAGGCAAGGAGTCCTATAGTTTCAAAATTGCTCAGTTTTGGTCTATATACCTTTGGGCAGAGCACTGCTGATCCAGAGCAAATCCTACTCTAGCTCTTCACATATGGAATCTTAGCACACCTTAAGCTGGAAGGGACCCCTAAGGATCATCATATAACTGGTGAGCTTCCACAAGCTAACTTTCCCTTTTTTGGGGGTGAGAGGAAGCTGAAGGAAACTCTTCAACATTTATTGAAGCAATCCAGATATTTTATTCATTAGGTGTGGTGACTTTTTCTAAGCCAGAGACCTGTGAGTCTGCTTTCTGCCTGAATGTGCTGTCTAAGGAACAGGACAAACTGCTGATGGCTCCCAGCACAGGTGATACAACATGATGAGAGAACTCATTTATTTCACCTTCTCAGAAGTATGTATCTCTCTAATCCTTGCTTAATCAGGCCAGCATATGAATGACAATTACTTTGCAATTTTTGTGCACAAGGAGTGCTGGAGAAATGAAGCATCTGTCTTTCACTGTGATTTAGCCCCCATATCAGTGAATGGTCCTCCAGAAACTATAATATCCTTGGCTCTGTGGCACCTCCCCTCTGTTTCACGGTTGAGATGAGAGTCTTGTAGCTATCTCAGAGTGGGAAAGGCTGTTTTGCTTCCTTCAGCCAAATCAGTAGCCTTGTTTTCAGAACAAAATGTCACTGATGGGAATAACAGTTCTTTTTGGTGAGAACTGAACTGGTTGGCAGTGTAACAGTTGTGATAAACGTCGCCTCTGTGGTTTGACTGAACCAAAACAACCTGGCATTTCCAAGAATTAAAATGCAAGCAATGAAGATTAGACTGTATTTAAAAAAAAATAAAGAGAGAAAAAAGAGAAAAAGGAAAAAAATTGAATGCAGATGACTAAATTGCAGTTGGGGCAGGTCAGATTCACAGCATAAAACCTGGGCCAGAGTGCCATGTGGATCTAAAAGGGATGAGTTAGTAACTGATAATGTAGGAAAAAAGGGACACAACCTTCCTCTTTGGAATTTTGATCCACTGATGTGGCATGGGCTCTGCCTCCTTGTCTCTTCCAGAAAGCTTAACTGCTTTGCCATCTTTTTTCCTTTTCTATTTATTGAAGGCAAGGCAGGAACAAAACAGACTTGAGAACTGTATTGCAAACGCTGTGACAAAATGTGGAGGCTGTGCTGTTGGAGTTAGCAGTGTGGGCAGCATTTCCTGCCTTTGGCACAGGGCAGTGGGATGGAAAAGAAAACAAGGCTTCCTCAATATTGTGCCTTCTCACTGTCTTTGGAACCCTTCGTTGAACCTGCTGACATCTTGCAAGTTTGTGGAACTGCTTCACAAACTGTGGCTGATTACTGATTGTTGTTGTCATAGTAATCAATATTATAAAAGTCTACTTCATCTCTCTCTTCTTTTCACTGTAGTTTTGCTGGGAGAAAGTTTCCCATGGATTGAACTGTAAAGATGGGGACACTGGTATACATCACTCCTGTTCCAGTGACTCCCATGGACCTGCAGTGGTTTATATGTTGGTTGATAGCCCAGTCCACTAAGGTGATAGACACTGAAGGATGCAGAATAATCCAGGAATCACAGGGGCTAAGGAAAAAGTAAACTGGGAATGAACGTGGAAGATGTGGTATACTGTGTGTCAAGAGTAGTTGACTGAAGAGTCACATCTGGTACCATTGAGAAGGGAATTCAATATGCACAAAAATTGTTGCTGGAAGACCAGTGAAAAAGTTTAACCACAGTAGTGGTCAAATTGGCAGGCTGTGTAAGAAAATGGGAATTTTCCAGAGAACGTGTTGTCAAAAGAGAGGAGAAAGTAGCATGGGCTAGAAGACAATTCCAGTTCCTAATATAAATGCCATAATAGTAAAACTGTGAAAAAAAAGACAAAATTATAGTGCATGTAACAGAGAAAACCATCACAGTAATAGTGCTGTCAATCAAATGAGTGTGTGATGACTGATTCAATAGCTGGGAAGTTACTGACATAATATAGAACTAATAAAGCCTTTAGCAGATACTGGGAATTTAAGTTTGCTGCATTTTAATATGTCACATGTGTAATTTACTTGGGCTTTATTTCTACTTAATTTGTTAACAGCCCTCACAGAAGGTATCCAGAGAATGCAAAATGAATTTTTTGTTAGCTCCCATCATAATGACTCATTTGTAAACAGGCATAAAAGCTTAGAGATATAAATACATCAGCGATAAAGTTCTCTGAGAGTGATTCTTTGACCACTCTTAGTTTATGTCTCCTCACAGATATACTTTTGATTTTCAATCAGAAGTTTAGGGAAAGCATTTTAACAAAAAGCAAAGCTAGGAGGGTTTCACTCTAAGCACAAAGTATCTTATATGAAAAGTATTATAATCTTCATTACAAAATATGTACCTTTCCAGACGTTGATAATGAACATTGTCCATCTATAAAATTACAGTTGATATTGCTTTTAATTCATGGAGAGCTTCACACGTTTGAAATCTGAGTAAATTTCCATGTTTAGACCAAACTCGGCATGTACACACCAACATTCACATGTATCTGCCTGCACATACAACTGTCTAAAATAATAAAGTGTAAATTTTTAGGCTTCCAGAGATTTTGTAAGAGTAATTTTGATATGCAGGGATGGTCAAATTATTTCACTTTTTTTTTTTCAATTAAAAAAATCATCAATAGAGAACCTATTTTCCATTGCAAACAGGTTTGCTTGCCAGTTAGAAAAAACTTGCAGAGGCCTATTTTGATATTTTCTAAACTCAGTATCATTTTTTTAAGTATCATTCTTTTAGCTAATTCGAATTATTTAAAATCTGCACATAATCACTCGAATTTCTATCTCAATTTCACATAGGAGAATTTCTGAAATCTCAAGAGTGGTCATGTAACAAAAGACAGTTTCCCACCTACCTTTGCTGTCAATTTTGTGATTAATAAGTGTAGTGTGTTGTCCTGATTTGCTACGCTAGGAAGACTTTCACAAAAATTCCTTTAATTTCAATGTTATGGTAGATAAGTCACTGAAGTGTAAGCCTTACTAAATAGCATCATATCCACGATACTCTAAGTACCACTGTATGGAGTCCAAAGAGCACCTTTAGGTAACATACCTGAAAACAAAAGTAAGATACCAGAAATAAGGTTTATTAATTGCTTCTTTATACTATCGGTTCCTGACAGAGGCCCCTTTTCCCACAACCAATGTATTTTTAATTCTGCATAAAAAATGCAATTTTTATGCCCAATTTCAGACCAGGGGAGTCATCAGAATACAGCAATCACACTGTGACCAGTGCTGGACTAACTGGAAAAGGAAACAGGTTGACTCACTGCATCTTTTGCTCACACAAATTGACTATGTGACAATCATGAACTTTAATCTCACAGACCCCTGTGTTTTACCCTTCTGGTTATGCACAGCAAGTGAGGGAACAGGTCTGTGGTTTGTTTACCACAATTTCACGGAACTTCTACAATTTGAATCAGCTACAGTCTCATTTATCACAAGCTGTATAAAATATTGAGCTTTGGTAGCATTCAAGGCTACAAATTCAAGAAAGTGTTTCTGTGATCCTGTAAACATAAAGATCAAACTGAATTCCTGGTCTTTCAAAAAAGCTTTCTGTAAAGTGACTGTGAAAGCTGGACGTGTCAGGAATGCAATATTTGGCCAGTTTATTTCCATGTCCTCGTTTTTCCAGCACAAGTAGACCTTTTGGTTGCATAATTTAAGACATGTGAAACCCCGTGCTCAGCAAATGGGAAGAAGCAGTGCTGTGCTGTACAACAGAAATTGTTTGAAACACATCATATCTGAAAGGGTTGCAGCTTCCCATACAGTCTGAACCACTACCTCAACAACTGAAAGGGGTGATTGTGATGCCCAGAAAAAGGACCCTAATATTAACAGTGTTAGCTGGGCAAGGTGTAGTTGTTGGGGTTTTCTGGGCTTTGGTTTTTAATCTTATGGTATTTTAATAAAATATGAAACATAGAAACAAACCCAAGTCTGAGGCGAGATTTTGAGACCTCCTGGGTAGCATATTTCTGATCAGATTGAACTTCATCAGATATACCTGTTTTTCTAAGAGGGGTTACCCACAAATTCCAGTATTTTTCTGGCAGTTGTGTTCCCTTATTATTACTGAAGTTTTTTATAGATTCCACAGCAATGCAAGAGTTGGAGGAGCATTGGCAGTGGCCATTGAGGGACAGCACAGGGATAGAGGCTGAGATACCTCAGGTTTACCATTCCTGGTAACTGAATTGTTGTTATTTCTGAAAGCAAGTACTAAGAGAACTTGATAGCCAGTGTGTCCACCCATTCTGAAAGTCTGGAAGTAGCAATTTTCTGCTGAAAAACTAATGGTAGTGGATGGACATTGAGTAACAGAGACAGATGGATAAGTACAATGTGTAAAAGCTACAAGAGCAACTATTTAGAAAAGCTGACAGTTATAAATATAACACATTGAAAATTAATTTACAATGTTCAGCCTGTCTGTCCCACTTTTCTGTCTGGGACCTATGTTAACATTATACACTTAAGACATTATATCATTATTCTTATTTTAATGCATTTCATGCCTATAGATTTAATATAAACAGAGGTGGTGACAGGAGCTTCAGTTTAAACAGGTTTAAATGTGAATTTGACTTTATGATTCTCATCAGGGAAAAAGACTAAACAGTTTAAGTTGATTAAATTTTCTTAAAGCTGCAGCTAAATATAATGAAAGCCATTTGTGCATTTTTTTTGCAGGAAAATTGAGTGTCTCAATGTTAGTGACTGACAGCTTCATGCAATGAATTCTTTTCTTGTGAAACAGAGTCAAAACAGTTTCTATTTTTCATAAACTTCTGCTAGGTAGTTTCAATTTTCTGGTTTTTAGAGGAAGCAAAGCTTTCCCATTTAAGTGTGGGCTTATTAGACCAAACTATATCTGTCAAATTACTAAAAAAACAGATCATAGTAGATATTCCTTAAATGTTATGTTTTCTTGTACTGTGGACATCACAGTGATCAATTTCTTCTTCCCTTTTCTTAAATTAAATTTCTCCTTTTTAAATTTTATTTCTCAAATGTTCTGATTGGTAAAACCTATGGCTCTGATTCAGTCTGAATACCCATTTAAGTGTGGACCAGATTCCAAGCATGCCCAGCCACAGAAAAAAACGTGGTGTGAACTTACAAATAAATACATGAGTCAGGCTCTGGCTGAAGTTGGTGTGTGTTTATTAGGGGTTCCTCTTGCATAGGAGAAATGTCATGTGCCTGCTTTGCAACAAAGCTGTTTGAACTATATGTCAGGGGAATGCTGTATCCACGTGCAGACTGGTTTGCAGTGGTTTCCCTGGAACAGGCCTTTGGGTTGCACTGCGTGGTAGATCCATTTTGAATGTCATTGTCTTCAATCACTGAGTGGAAATAAACCCTCCAGGATTCCCAGTGGTGCAGTATTCTCTAATTGTTAGTGATTTACCCAAGACACCCTCCTTGGGCAGAGGGAACTTTGTGACAAAGCCCAGGTGTATTGGCTCAAGGGTGACCCCCTGGGAAGGATAAAGTGCCACTTGGCCATCCAAGAGATCCTGGACTGCACCCACATGCAAGTCAATGTTCTTAGGATGGAAATCTAGGAAAGCTGCAGCTTTATTTTTGTTCAGAAAGCGATTCATCCTCTTCCTGGTCTTGCAAATTACAGAAATACGCTTTCTTAAAAACTCAATCCTTTTTGACATACTCGTAAGAATTATTTAATATTCTCGGCTCCAGTGTGCTGTTTCATAGGACAGGAACTCAGAGACAAATGCTGCATGTCATTGAAAGGGTTTCTTTTTGAAGTAGCCTGAAAAATCAGATTAGACATCACAGACTGTGTCACTTTTCAGTGCACTTTATTAAACTTGCAACATCTTGCTGGAAGTTTGTTTGACATCTTTTGCTCCCTTGGTGTTAAATGTCGTGCAAGTCCGCTGATATTAACTTTGGAAAATAACTTTCCATAATAAGTCAGTTTAAATTATGTTCCTAGTTAAGTGATAATGTGGATTACTGGTGCATTCAAATACTTGGCCATTGACTCCCTCTGATATAATGAGAAATCACATCACTACTATGTGCCTCAGTTTCCCTTCACCTCTCCATGTACTGATTATGCCAAATCTTGTGTTTAAAGCAAAAGTAGAAACTTAGAAATGAAAGAGCAAAATTGGTTTGCCCTGTGTGTGTACTTAGCAGTTAAAATTATTTTTTTTTAAATTAGACTTATGTGGAAAATAAGAAGGATTCTCAGGTCTTAGTTCTGTTGGTGACCAAGAGTCTGCATTTAGGTGGATATTGAAAAGTCTTTCAGGTGTGTTTTCAAATCTCACAGTCCACACAACCTGCATTCCAGCTACCACACTGAGCAACAGAATCTCAGCTGTTTTTTCACCAGCCTAAAAACTTAAGATTAACTCTGTCATCCTGTAATTTTTAAGGCATATTTTTGGCAGCAGTTCCTTCACTTCTTGGCCATTTTTTGAGCATAAAATAAGACCATAGCAGCTTCCACACTTGCCAGGCCTGCAGCAGGAAGTATCCTTAGGGATAACTGTCTCAATATTTGGAAACATATCCCTCTGGTGTCACTAGACTGCAAGTTTCCAAGGAGATCTTTGGATAGTCCCACTATTAGATTTACTCAGAAAGGTCAATGAGTGCATGGGAAAGAGGATCAGGAGAAGCATTAAAGGCAACCATATGTAATGATTCATTTCAGTAAGAGATTTCACCCTAATGAAAGTCACCCTGGAGGCAGTGCTTGGACTGTTGCCTTGCAGCTCTTTCAGGTATTACAGCTTATCTAATGCAGGGTCCACCCTGTTTTACTGAAACTGGTGCATCTGATAGAGTGGCTTGAAGGAACAATTCTCTTGGAAGCAGCAGCTCCAGAGCTGTTCCACACACTTGTTTGAGCAGCAGCCAGGCTGGAGAGCAGGGCTGTGAGAATGGGCAGCACTGCCCTCCTGCTGCTCTGCTTCAGGGAGTTGCCATGAAATCTCACCTGGTGTGAGACACTGTCTTATAAGCACCAGCACAGGACAATAATCCTGTGCTTTCTCTTGGAGAATGGAGATACTGAATACATGTATTTAATCAAGGCTTACTGTTTAGTAATGGAATTCATTTATACATTTGCTATTACTGGAGACAGTGTGAAAAATCTGGCAAAGGAACTTCAGTGGTAAGTGGATTTTTGTCTTGCATGAAATGACCATCTCCCCATCAGCTATCAAAGCTGTGAAAGCATGCTTGGAGCCACCCCAAATATAACATTGCTATTAACTTCCTCTTCACTTAGCCATAATTGCCTCATGAACTGGAATGTACAACTCAAATTGGCTTCTTGGAGGACAGAAATCTCTTCTTGCCGTGTACGGTAAATTAATGAGTAGTAAATAAAAGCAACTTTTTTAATTATAAGGAAGTTCCTATTTCTGCGAAGACTTTCTAGGGGAAAGCAATAGATGCAGGTTTAAAAAAGATAGAGCAGAAGTGGCCCATGACAAGACATTAAAATATTTACTTGAATCCAAACCACCCCCCCACCCATTTGTAAAACATGCAGTTAACTGCAGTTAACTAGATCTTTAACAACAGGCAGATAAACAACTGGACATTAAAAAATTAGCAATAAAATTGGTCATGAATACTTTTCCCCCTTGTTTGCAAAATTATTTTGAAAGAGGAAAAGAGAATCATTCTGAGTGGCTTTTTTTAATGTATATTTTTTAAATGCAATCACAGAAACATGCAGTTCAGAAATGCTTTGGGCTGCATGTTTGTATCTGCAATATCTCCTCCGACCCCAAAGGCCACACAGGCTGCTTTGGGTTATGGAGCTGTTCTCTCCAGACTTTTTTTTAAATTTTTCTTCTTTTGAATTTTATTCTAGGTCTTGATTCTAAACCTGTGCTTTACCTACTGTGAACAAGCATACAACCAGAAGGACTGCAGAGGGCATGTCTTTTTAATTTATTTAAAACTTTTTCAGACATGGATTTTTTATTTGTACGTGTTAGTACATAAAAAAATACAAAAGCAGTTGTATTGGATGATTTTGATGCTGCCCCCCACAAAATCCTATGGTAATTAACGTAAAGACTCCAAAACAATTTCAGTAGGATTGAATCTGATTGTAAATCCTTCAGGGATGAGGACCAGTCACATATACCTGTAGCATTTAAAAAAATATTATTATTATAATCTCAGACTTCACTGCAATGTAGGAGATGTCCCAGAGCCTCTGCCCAAGCCAGGACAGGTGTTTATGTCTAGAACAAATCTTTGGGAAGCTCAGAGGGCTAGGGCATAATAGTGGCTGACTGTGCTTGTTTTCTTTCCAAACCTTTTCTGTCTGAGGAGTAAACTTGGGATATTTGTGGAGGAAGGGTATTTTTCTGCATTTTAAAATTACGTAAAAAGCCCCACATTTTTGATAAAGAAACTTGTCTGAGTGTATGGATACAGAGCACTCCCTAACCCAGCAATGAATGATGCACAGCTATGCAGGTATAATTAGAAAACTATGTGCACAGCAAAAGTGTTAAAAACAATATAAAAACTTTAGGATTTTTCATTACTATTATGAGTCCATGAAAGTATTCCAACAAATTTGAGGAGAAGCAAAGAAAGCAATTTAATAAGACTTTTTATATTAATGCCTAAGTTGGCATCAGAGGCACAGTTTGTCACAAACTTCAGGCAAGAAACCTTATGAAAATTCCAAGCTCATCTACAGACATGATGCTAGAAACTACAGTATTTTATAAGCATTCATTTAACCACTGCACAACAAAAATGTAACACTTCCCTGTTGCTGTTCTCACAGTTCATAACAGTGCACAGAGAATTCCATTTTGATGTTCTCAGAATTTCTGCAGTGTCTCCACTGAAGAGACTCTCTAATGCACTGTTCTGCTGGCATGAAGGGAATTGTCCCTTTCAGTTTATTGGACTCAAACAACCTTTTTGAAAAGGATCCCATACTGATGCTTGTGCTGTTTAGGGGCTGTATCAGGAAATATGCTGTTACTTCTCAGCTTGAGAAAACTAGGAGAGTGTGTGCCTTTCTGGATCTGCTTTTTCCTGCCAGCTGCCTTTGGTGTGAGGTTTTCTAGTGTCCTTTTAAAGTGAGAAAACAAATACTTTGTAATCCTTTCTTACTGACACGAAGCCCATGTACACCTCAACCTCCCCATCTTCATGGGGTGTGGTGAAGATCAGCTGTCTGTTCTCAGCCACAGGTATCACACCTCTGATACCTGTGATTAATGTGGGATTTCCAGAGAGGAGCTTAGCCTTTATCTTCTTCTTGGGCCTCCCATTCCTTCTATATTGCAAACAATCAAAAGTTTAAATTTTCAGACTTGTGGCTATCTCTGATCAGATAAACTAAGTGCTGTTTGTCAAACCCTCTTAAAAGTTCACCCTTTTGTAAAGATCATTTTCCAAATAATCTTTCCAAATAAACTACTTAGATTTCAATCATAAAATTCAGCCAAGCACAACGAGTGCTCTGCAGCACTTAGATCTCACTCAGCTACATTTCTCAGCACTGTTGGGAGTCAATGATTAAAATCACTTTCCATCCCTGTAGACAACCACAAGTGGTCTAAAGTGTCTTCACAAATGCTGCACATAATGAGTTTTCTTGCTCCAGCTCTCACCCATTATCTGACTATTGAGATGTTAGCCATGTGTTTTTAATCCAGTTTGGTACTCACTGAGGTGACTTTCAGTAGTAAGATAAATCTACGTTTTTGCAACAGAATTTATTGTAATAATTATAAAAAATTTTAAGCATGTCTGTCATAAGTTAGATACAACTAAATTCTTGTTTACTAATTAAACTGAGCAGAGGACATAAGTAGGCTTTTCATCCAGTGCTTTTCTGTCTTCTGAACTGTGCAGTCTAGAATTCCATCCCAAAAGAAGTACATATCAACAATTTACTAAATGTGTAAACAGCTTCCAGTGCTGTGTGTGCTTAATTTTAATCCCAGGAGCAATTCTGTGGAGGATTCATTTAGACACATAAACCTAAATTCAGAGAAAGAGGGTCTTTCGTGCTTATATTAAATTGCCCAGGTAAAATCCTATGATTACTAGAAATGGAAATGCAGGTTCTAGGTCATTGAAATATCAGTTCACAGAAACATCCCTTGTTCTTATTTGTGACTGATGTGAATATTCCTTCAGCAATGTTATAAATACTGTTTGCCTCGCTAAAAAAATGTATCAGGTAAATACAGTAAATAATTGAAACTTTCATTATGTCTATAAGAGCTGAAATAAACATCTGCTAGATGGAGAAGGGATGTGTATTTTCATTGTTATACTGATTTCTGCTGGGACATTCTGTGATTATACACAAAACCTAACTGAAGATAGTCTGGGAAGGGATTATCAGAGAATCTGGATATTGTCAACCACAACGAGTGAAAAACTTCACAAGCTGAAAAGTGAAAGTGCAATTCAGTCTGAATACACCTGTTTATTACTGAGAGATCCTCTTAAGTACAACAGGCTGCCTTGTGGGTAAATCCTTTTTCAGGATCAAAGCTTCAAGAACTGGAAATGTTCATATCTACTCTACTAAAGAATACATTGGAGTGCTCTCTTACCGTGTGGAATGCAGCCTAGCTGAGCCTTTGATGAACAGCAGACAGTTGTTCAACACCACCATTAAAGAGCTTCTAGCATAGTATCTTATGCCTGTATAAGCAAACAATTTGTCAAGCAGGAAAGAATAATTTTGGTTCTCTGCCATCTGCCCATTTGAAAGCTTGTCCCACTTGCAGCACAAACTGCTTAATTCTGCACTTAGCAGGGCAGGAGATATTGTTGCCAAAATTGTTATCTCAATTGCCACGTTATTTGTTTTTATTGCCATAGTTCTGCAATGAGGTTTTGCAGCTTTAAACTCCCCTGAAAAAAAATATAAATACAGGCTGCCACAAAAAAGGAGGCCCAAGAAATCTGAGAAGACTGAGGCAAAGCTTTTCCCATTTGCATATTCTTATTCTGAAAAATCTGTGTCTCTTTCTTCTATGATAAGTGGGGAGAATCAGTCAATGGAGTGCTCAGACAGAAGTTCAGAGTGAGACTAGAGAGAGGCAGAGAGGCAGATTGCTGAAATCAATAGAAAACCTCTCATTTATTGCAAGAAATTCTAATTATTTTTCTGATCAGAGCATTCATGATCCTTTGATCAGGACCACAACAAGTAAAGCATTCTACAAACAGCAGGAGGTCCCAGAGGGCTTAAAGTCAACAGAATAATGTGAGAGAACATGAATGAGATGTTGTGGGTCAATATGGTGTGCAATGTGCTTATAAAATACATTTCAGCAGCTACTGAGCAGGTGAGGCAGCTTGGTGAGCACAGCAGAGCCAGTTTGGGAATTTCACCAAAAATGGTACTTTAAGGAATTAGCCAGGAACATATCTTTAGTTACAGGAATGCCTTGGTGTCAAAATGGGATGAGCCCTTATTAACACTGTGCTTTGGCAGGGCTTGACCTGTGGTGTTAATGAACAGATTAATGTTCTTTAAAAAGTTTCAAGATGGTGCTATTATAGATAATACAGTTCATCAAACACTGCTGCATGGACCCATAACAGTTATCTGTCTGGGGCTTTTTCACTGGATTATGAATAGGTGTCTTTCCAATAGACAATGGGTTTTAAATACCATCTTTGTTTCTTAACTGGTTATGTGGAAGCATATATATATATGTATATAAGTATATATGCACATATATATGTACATATATATATATGGATATATACATATATATGTCTCTCCCATATTCTCTTTTTTCAGTTTTTTTTTTCTGACCTGTGAGTATGTTGAGCTCAAATCATCTTTGAGGGTCAGTGTGACTGTTTGGTGTGGTTCTCATTTTAAAAAGAAAAATATACATTTAGCCACCAGAAAATAATAACAAAGCCTTAAACACAAAATAAAATTCACTAAATGTAAAATTTAATATAGGCACATGGAAAATATTTGCAGTGTTTCCTTGTGGCTAAACCTAATAATAAATAGCTTTTCAGAGTTGTTAGAAAGACATGGTTGTAACGTGTATTAGAACTGACAACATAAAGTTACCAGGGTTGGGCAGGATCATTTGTCAGTCAAAAATGAAGCTCTCTGCACTTACTGCTTCTGTGTTGTACATCATACTTGATTTTCAGAGCAGACTTGGAAAAGCCTCCAACCTCTTAGAAGTCAGAGTGATCAAGTTGTCCTAATTAGGACTTTCATATCGAGTATTCCAGAGGTTTGGCCCCCACATTCATTCACTGGAGGAGGTTTTCAGCCTCTGTGCCATGGGAATCACTGTCAGTCTATTAGGAGACAGCTTTTCATCATCTTCTTTCCTCTCCTTGCCTATAAATACAGTTTAAAAAACACTTATATGACTTGTTTCAGGTGTTCTCTCCCCTGAAATACTTTCCTGCTAATTCTGTTCAGTGATCATTCTCCTGTTCTCCTCCTGCTTCCTTTTCCAGTTGGTTCTTGTTCCCCTGCCCTTCTTTCTCCTGATTCCTTTTCAGCAAGGAAAAAGCAGCGAGTGATCACTGAACCAAACGTTTTAGCAAATGGCTGACCCCTTCCTTGGCATTCAGCTCATGGCAGAGATTGAAAGGACCTCCCTGACTGTGAAATGGGAGACAGAAGAGAGACCCCTGAACTTCATTCTATAAGAGCTTGTCCACAGTCTGAATTAGAGGAAACACAGTAATGATTCCTGGAGGCTGGTGCAGTGCTGATCAAGTGTGGCTTTTCTTAGCTTGTACAGCTCCTGCCCAGCACAGGCAGAATTGATCTCTCTGGATGCTTCCTGCTCAACAGCTACTGCAGAAATAATAATGTAAAAACCCTCTCTTAGTGTAGATGCATGCACTTCAAATAGGTCCCTCGTTGTACAGTGTCTCGGAACCCATGTCAGTGACCTGGACATGTCCCTGTATCACACGTGCAGTGCAACTGGGAATTCACAAGGCTGGCATGAAGAGCTCAGTTCAGCATTGGCATGGATGTAATCACTATCCAAAAAATGTCACTGTGTATTTAGGATAGCTCGAGGCATTTGTAATAATGTTACTGTTTGTTGCACACTGGCTTTCTGAAGCAAAGAGCTAAACTTCAGTGATCTCTCTGCCAGAACTCAGTGAATTTGGATTGGAAGTGAAGCTGCAGCACATACATTTATCATTTTCTCCAATAACTTGTTTATTCATTCTCGTTCTGCCACTGATGGGTCAGAGTTTTTGGCAGGAAGGTTTTGTATCTGGCAAAACCCCCAAGTTCTAGTGTGCAGTGTATTCATGTTGCACGGAACATACAAGCAGCAGTCTGCACAAATGCTCTCAATTGGATCAATCAGAAGTGATTTAGAGCTTTTGGTAATACAAGTCTACACAGGAGTCACATTTTCAAGAGGGTTCAGTGTTCAGCTGTTCCCAGGGAAATGATTACAGCCATTACCTGTGAGGCTGAGCCCTTCTGTGGTGTGTGACAAAGGACTTGAGCTCCCCCGAGCCTCAATGCCAGCCAATGAGCTTCTGCAAATTTAGGTTTGATTTTCAGAGGCAGATATTTAATTGTCTCCTTATGTCTTTTTCCAAAAGATGATTCCTGCCAATCCTTGACAAATGGTGTGAAGTTTCAGAAGTGCTGCTTGCCTCTTACTTCATGGCAAATCTGCTGCTGGAAATTCCTCTCTTTTGAGTTAGGCTGATACCGTGGGGGTGGCATTTTGTAAAGGGAACACACAATTAGCTCTTGTGCCCATCTTCGGAGCAGGAGAGGGGGGTAATATTTCTTATTTTTTTGGTGACTTCATCAATTACTATGAAACAAAATTTCTCTTCCCTGGCCGGTGCTGGGAGCCTTTGCAGGGGAGGAAGGGGAAGCAGCCAGGTGAGCTGCCCACGGCTCTGCCTTGTATCAGTAGCAGAGCTGGGATCAGAGCCCAATACCTGCCCACCCCCAGCTCTCCAGGCACATCTGCCACACTGTCTGTGCCCAAGGGTGGCACAGTGACAAGAAAGTCTCCGTGAAGACAATGATATTTAAACACTTTTTCAGAAGAACACTATCAACCAGCTGTAAAATGCTTTTGAAACATTTTAATTATGATGTTGGTTTTTTGCAAATTATGTTATGGATCCGAGTTTTCAGTTTGCTCTGAATGTTCATATGCTGCAGGACTGCAAAGAAAAGGCCCAAATTTGCAAGTTTTACTTTAATGAAAATCCCACTGAGAAGGAACATGAATATCATTGTTTTTCCAGACTAGTATTTTTCTGTATTTCTACTATTTTTTTCTTTCTAACACATAGCCCATTAGAAGTGCCCTGTGGCTGTATTTATGACATGAAGTAGAACAAGTAGATTTGGTTGTGTATTTTGTAACTGAAGCTGCACCGCTTTCTACCTTGTTGCTTATGGAGTAACATGATGCCTAATTTGACTAATTTAATTTCAACCGTTAAAAAAGCAAATGTGGGGAAAATGCAGTAATTGACAAAACATAAATGATTATTTCCCTGAAGCCAAAGTGTTACTACGTAAAAATTAAGTTATTCTTTGATTAGAGATTCCAGGATCAGGTTTCTCTCCTTTTCTTCTCCGGTATTTGTATTTTGGTAATTTTTGTTCTTTATAAATTTTGAGGAAAATATCTAAGCAATTTTTTTCAAATTCTTACTCTACACACATAAGCAAAAATTGTCTGTTTCATTAGTCATAAAATAGGAGGCTTCCTAAAGTTGTTTTTCATACAAAATTTATTATCCAGGGACCTATTTCTGCTCAAGCTACAGCCAAGCAGGAAAAGAAAAAGCTGTTATAAATCCTCTCATTTGCAGGGGACAAAACAAGTAAAAAATAAAGAAAATTTTGTTTTAGAGAAGAAAATTTCCTTTGTTTTTATCCTCTACTGATTCTACAGTGAATCTGTTTTTAAACAATAAACAGAGAGTACCAAAGCCTCCCTCTTCACAATCAAAATATTCCTGTCTAAACCAAACATGTATGACTTCTGATATGAAGCCTTCAGTTCTTAAAACATAATCAACAAACAAGAAATATTTACCTTTGGGCCTGGAATGGGAGATACAGAACTGTGGCCACGGAGTTCTTCGCAACCTTCCCAAGAAATCTTACAATTTTGCCTTTTACTTTTTAACATTTGTATTTTAAGCATATATTTTAGGCTGATATACTTGTGGGTGTCAGTAAGAGTAGTTTGAAACACGTGTATTCTAAATATTTGCTGGGAGATGTGTCATTGCTTGTCAGTGTCAGAGTGAGTATTAAAATCAAGGCATGTTTATGGGAATGGAGAGACCTTGGCCCGTTCCCGTTCCTGTCCCCGAGTGCTGGGTGACCTTGGGCAGGGCACAGACTCTGGCCTTCCGCTGGACTCCTCTGGGCAGGGCTGATTCCCAGCACCTTTCCTTTAGGGAGACTTGGACAAGGTCATAGCATTCTTTGAGGGTGTTCTGGAAGTTCCTTTTCCCCATCACCCTCCTCTCCAGCACCCCTGTGAAGTGGCTGAATACAATTTCAGTGGCTCTAACACCTATAAAGCACAGTGTTGCCACAGATAACCAGAATCTAAATCATCACAGGAAAAAAAAGGTATTTGAAAAGCAATGTACGAGTTAGGTGTGTCAGAAAGAGAGTAAGGAATTGTGAAAGGTGCAAATGCTCACTAAATGCCACCTTTCTTTCATAGTCCCTGTGTTCTGTTTCAAAGGGGTTGATAACTGCTCCCATGGATAAAAGGCCATGGTGTGGCCTTCGTCCTCTCTCTGTACTTGTCTGCCAGTCGCTGGTTTTCCTGATGTAGTTGTGCATGTCTGGATGTGGAAAGCTCCAATAAGGAATGAATATACCCAGCAGCACCTCAGGAAAAGTCAGAGGATGCAACTTTTATTTTACTTTAATCTGCGGTAAAAAATTCTAAATTAAATTTTCAGACAGCAGTTGGATTGAGTTTCCTTTAATCAGATGGCCCTTCTGAATAAATGGTTGTTCCTCTGTCTTTAAAAGGAAGAGTTTCAGGTGCATTCAATACTTAGGGTTTTGGAAACTTTAACTTTTTTTAAAAGCCCAAGGTGGAGAGATAGGAAAGGCTTAGAGAATAGTATACCTGTCTTTATAATCTTCTTACAGCTCTAGTTTGGGGTGATGAATGTGCCTCCCTGCCCTCTCCCCTGAGCATCTGCCTCAGGAGCAGAGCACACCTTCCCAGGGTCAGCACGGGGCTGAGAGGGAGTGTGGGCTCAGTGCAACCCCCACCCAGGGAGGAGAGGGAGGGTCTACATTTGATGCAGAGTAACAACAGCAGAATGGGAGGATCTGTCACCTGAAGACTTTCCAGTTGGAAAGGCTGAGCTTTGGCTTCTGCTTTTCAGTTTCTGTCACTAACAACCTCCCCTCTAACTTCAGCAATCCATATGTGTAACTCAGTTGGGTGGCCCAAAATGAAGTGTTGAAAATGAAGCTGTTCATGCAGAAGTAGTGCTTACAACAAAACTGATAGAGAAATGTGTAGATAAGTAGTTCTAATGAGAAAAATGGAGACATTTATATAGCCATATGAATCTTGCTTTCTCCCAGTGATGATATCAGCTTAGTGGGGCATAACCAGACAGCAGGAGCTATCGTGAAGCTCATTAATTATTACTCACATGTCTATTATATATTTCGCCAATACATCTTTGTTATTGCACAATAATTTAAAAAGGCTGCACGTATAAACTAAAATTCATTATTCTCATAGGAAACTCATCTATATCAACATGGAAATGAAATCCAAACATATATATATATACATACAACATTTCTATTATTAATTTGATACTCTCTGTGTGCCTATCAGTTACATCTGAGCCATATTTCTGGTCCTCAGTCCAGTCACTGCAGTGCTGTAGCCATGTATATCATGTCACAACTGGCAACCATAAACCTCTAGTGGGAGGTTTTGTTCTGCATCATTTGGGGTTGTGTTCTTTAGCTGAGTTATAACTGAATTCTTGCTAATGTTCATGCTTTTGGCAGGTTTTTCTAGGTTATTGTGTTGGCAACTGATTAAATACTGTGGAGCTTCTTTGAGCCAATGGTGCCTTCTACTGTAAAATCTTCCAAAATTTGCACTAAGGACTTCCCTTCTCAATGTTTTACAACAGTGCCTGAAAAAGAACACTCCTAAGAGCTTCATTTTGTTCTGACAAATGTAACAAAGCTCTATGATGTTTCCCTCTGATGTATTTTCTCTCAGTTGGAGACACACTTGGTGACATTCAGCGCTTACCTGGCATCCTTCTACCTCCCTGGGCAGAAACCAGAAGCAGTTCAGCTCATGTTGAAGAACTGCTCCCCCTGGGAGCACTCAAAGTGTCTGTCACTTGGGTGAGATCTATTCATGTAGCTCATCGTGCTCTAAAAACAGAAAATGTTTTGTGTGGAAAAAAATTAGGAGAGTGATTTTTTTAATGTAACACATTAAATTGAGCCATAGCTTTAAAATGAAACAACGTAAAAACTTTACTCACTGCAATAAAATATAATGATCTCTTAGATTTTGCAGTGAACTGATATTATTCTAACTTGTTTTAATCTGACACACTTTCACAAGAGTGTGTTCTCTCAGCATAGCCCTCTGACATAGAGCTAATTTATAGAAGATTTGGGAGTATGATGCAATATCAGCTGCGTTTGCATAACTCATCACTGTTTTCATTTGAAAGCTCTCCTTCAGACTCATGTTACTGTTTGGAAGGTTACTCACTTCTTTCCTGTTCAATGGCTGGGCTGATTTGGTAACTTCTAAGTATATTAAATGTGCTGGGAATAAAAAAGAAGCTTTATATCATAGTAGATATTAAATTAGAATGTTATTCTTATCAAATGGAAGATTTCAGGCTAGGATACTAATTGGAAATCCCAGGTTTACAAGTAAACAATTATTTTTGTATACAAATAATAAGAACTTACATTGTCCACATTATTTTCTTGCTATTTAATTTGTTCCAATAATTTAGTTTTACTGCATCCTTTTTAAAGTTTTTGGAACTAAAATCTTACCAGTTCCTTTAAATGTCTTTAAACACCATCTAGAAAGTGATTATCAGTTTAGTGTTTTAAAATGTGTATGTTCTGCAATATCAGAGAAAGGCCTGAAAAAAGCTCATTTGGCAAAAAGAATTAATTTTTAACATAATGAGTGTTTGATTTTTAAAAGATCATACACCTCATATTCCCAGATTGTCCTCAGCTAGTTTTGTTGTTGAATTTTCTCCCATTTACTCTTATATTAAATTTTGTTCTAGTTAGAGCATAAGGCATCCACTTGTTTTCCATTAAAGATATTGTACAGAAAAATATGAAGTAAATTAAATCATCCCTTTATGCTCTTTCTCCTTAACTCTATTCAGTAAGTCATTTTAAAATCAATAAAATATCAACATTTTTCAAAATGGTATTTATATGCTTAAAATACATTTTCCTACAATTTACAGTAGTTGAAATGATTCAGTTACACTTAAAATATTTCTAAAGGGTCCCAAAGAATTCTGTATGAAGTATTAGTCAGATCTGTCAACATTATATACTGACTTCATAAAATACCACTAACTGAAACCGAAAGCACCAGGATTACATTGCACTTGTTCTCTTTACATATTAAAAAATTGTTAAATGCCCACTTATCAGAGACAAGAAAAATTAACTGCAGTGTGTGCAATGAACAATTTCATTGCTGTACCCAAGTTGCTGAGTGCTAAAGCTGAGTCAATGGGGTTCAGATTCATGGGGATTCAGAATGTCCAGGGCAAATGTTAAGCTGAAAATAGACAGCATTTTAAATCTGTTTTGCCATTCAGATGTATATAATCCACAGAGTTCTGACAAACCCAGGCCTTGCAGACCTTACAGATTCAGCCCAGAGTTCGACCAGTCAGGTTAAATTTCCTGACCCACTTCTGCTGCTCTGATTGTGACCATTGCTCAGAAAAAAAAAGAAAAAGGGGAAAAAAAATACACCCACACACAGGCTTCCAAAAGGGTCGTCATGGAAGTTATATTTCTTCAGTAAAAATTCTTATTGAACCTACTAATAAAGAAATTAATTAACAAAAGAAAAATCTTGAACCAAGTCTTCAAGGTTTCATTTTATTATTAAAAATAAAAAGGTGGATTTGAGAATGAAAACCACCTTTGGTAACAGTACTGAATCTTGTTTGCAGGGAAAGGGATTTCAGAGTTTTCTTCTTTTGCTTTGGCTTTCTTTTTTTCCTGTGAAGGAAAAGCAGTGATAAAGTACCCAGTAAGTGTTCAGAGCAGAGAAGTTGTAGCAATCCACGTAGGAAAAGGAAGAGTGCGGGTGAGCAGGCGTGTTGGGAGCGGGGCAGGAGCAGATCTGAGCTGCCTCCGCAGCTCCCCCAGGGATTGTGTTTGGGGACCAGCACGAGGCTGTCCCCAAACCTCCCCTTGCTGTTCAACCTCATTTCAGGAGGTTCTGCAGGACAGTTACCCAGCCCAAACAGAAACAAAAACCTACTTGGTACTTTCCCAGCAAAACCCAAGCTGATCTTACACGAAACGTCCTTATTTCTTCACCTGACGGGTTTTTCAATATGTGCAATGTACGTGTGTGATACCTTTGTTTTGAACATCTGTCAGGAGATTAAAATAAGATTTTAATTTCTGGTATGCTATTGATGTTCAAGAAATGTAGGATAGAAAGCATTATTAGCTATCTGCTGGTTGACAAGGGGGCAGGATTAGGTTTCTTTAAGGGAATTACACTTTTGATGACCCCGCTACATATAAAACATGTTAGCTAATGGGGGTGCAGAGGGGGCAGATTTAAGTGTTTGATCAGGAAATCCTGCATGAGCATATTGGATGGAAATTTGATTAGTAACCTTAGTGACAAGGGGATCAGATCCACTCTCCACGTACAATCAGATCTGGCAGTACATGCTTTTTTGTCTCTTTGAAGGAAGGGAACATTTGTACAGAATCAAGGCAGCGTATTGGATAATTTAAAAGGCTGTTACATATTGAAGCCTGGAAAATCACCTTTTTTGTTCTATTTTGGAAATATGCTTGCAGTTATCCTGGTGTGTTTTTTCTTACCAAAAAAAAAAAAATGGAGAAAAGGGTAAGGCTTTTAGCATTTACAAGAAATATTTTATAGAAAATGGCCTTTTTCTAAAACTACTTGTATTTTACCTCAGTGTTGTAAAGAATGTTGGAAAAGAGCAGAATTAGAAAAACAATACTTTTATCTATACTTGCCTAATATTTGTGCAACAGGATCAATATGGTTTTATACTGGTTGTAAGCGTTCTATCTGTTGAGAAAGCTGATACAGTTTTGAAAGCCAGTTTATTTTTTTAGATCATTAAAGCATACTATCAGGTTTTTAACTAACGTGTTAAAAATAAATATTTCTGTGTTTTGATAGCAAAGCTCCTTTTATTTGTGTTTGATTTTTGAAGGGAGCTCGAGCTGACTGTAGAAATCAGGCCTCCCTTTTCCTTGGTGAGAAGTGTAAATTGAGGATGATAATGTGGTGACACTGATTCTCACGAGCCAAGCATCTGGACCCAAGTGTTTGTTTTATAAAGAATGGAGGCAAAACGAGCCACCTCCTGCTCTCCAGTGCCTTGTGAGTGCAAGGAGTGCTCTTGCCTGTGGCTGCCCGTGGGTTTTAGTGCAGGATCCCGGTTGTGTTTTGCTCCCACTTTTGTGCAAGCACAGTGAGGATAAAGCAGCCCATGGAATGCCCGTGAGCTCCTTGGCTGGGAAGGGTTGAGTGCCCTCTGCTTCGTGTGAAGAAGCGTACTCTGTACACCAGACCAGGTTCAAATGCTGGCTCTGCTGCTGACCTTAAACAAGTCATTTCCTATCTCTTTGCTCCCTCTTCCACTGCCCTACTCTGTTTTGATTTCCAGTGATCCAGGGTTGGATGAGGGCTTGGAGCATCTACCACATGTCAGGACAGCATTTAGCATCAGTGTCTGTCCGACTGTGGTTCTGTGTCAGGATGCTCGTGTATTATAAATAAGATTTAGTTATCACAGGAAATCCTGGCACCTGGCAATGCAGGCTGTTCCTGTGCTTTAAACTGGGTGTAGACTTTAGCTCTCCCTTACTTGGGATTTTCATATTTTTAAGGACAATAGTATGGAAATTCAGGACATGAAATCAGCCTTAGAGTTTGAAAAGGAAAAGCACGTCAAATTTTCCAGCGTGTTGTGGAAAAAAATACTCAGAGTAACCTTTTTATATAAAGTCCACTGCTAGAAGTAATTAAGTAATAACATCTGATGACACAAGGACTGTCATCTGTTTAAACTCAAAAAACTGGAAAGCTCAAGGAGCCCAGATATCAGATAACAGGAGTGCCTGTGTTGTGGAGCTTCTCAGCAACTCCATTCTTGAGGTGGATGTGAATTAACAGCTGAAAATGCTGGTTTTTTAAAAAGCCATGCATTCTGGGAGAAGTAGACAACTAGCATGGGGATGGGTCTCAGCAGCCACAGACCTCAAACTGGCAGTGCTCCTCTGCTAGAGGTGGGACAGCTTTGCCTTTCTCCATCCCAGACCTACGGGAGGATCAGGCCCTGTGTGCATTTGCTGAACTGAGACGTGTGTGTAGTCTTGGGACACACTGGAGAATTTGCAATTTATTTTCTAAAAGTAGTTTAATGAGTATTAGCCTTTCCAGTGAGTTGGATAACATTATTTATTTTATACAATAGTCTCGTGAGAACAGACAATACTTTCATTGTAATTAATTCATCTAATACTTCAAAAATTATACATCCAGCAGTTTAAGGCTCCTGCCTTTAAGATACAGTAAATGTTTGAGCTTGGTTTTTTTCATTTACTACTTGATGTCAAAATACTTAGAATTGTTTTCTCCTTATAGCTAATATTATTTTTCTTTCTTTTTAATACTATGGTCCTAATTGCAGAGAGTTATAAAGGAATGACAAAATAGGATGGAAAAAAAGGTTCTGATCGGATTATAAAGGCTAACAACTAACCAGCAAAGTGGAACTTTTTTTTAACACCATCCAATGATGTCACCAGTTTGAGGTTTCTCTGGGACTTTATTAAAATGTTTGTGACAGAGCCAATGTAAACCATCCTAAATCTAACACAGAGCTGAAAGGACTGATTTTAGGGAATGCAAAGATATGGATCATTGGGTCTGTCGAAGCGGCATCTTGAGCCAATTATTGGTGTCATCTTGAGCCAATTTAATCAATCCAAGGGGGACTCAAAGGAGGTGGGGGTGCAGGGTTGCAAGTGTTGGTCAAACATTCTGGCAAAAACGGATTTGTTGTAACAGCAACCAATCTCTGGTGTGTTGACTGACTTCCTATGGCTCTGGGTTTGTGCCCACTGTAAATAGCTGATCAATCACTGGAACTGCTCTTTTTAATTGCTGGGTAAATTTGTACATTATGTGACTGTATGTGCACAAATGTGAGCTTGAATTTATTTAAGACACTTCTAAAGGGGAGGTAATTTAGCGTAAAAGAACCTGAAATACCATACAGTGTTACTTTCAAAATAATAAAATATACAAATATATTTCTAAAGAGTAACATCTACTGACATTATCTGAGTCTGATCTTGTACACAAGTAAGCTTGAGAGTTGTAATTCCTATAATATAAACTACTCACAGGGGCTACTCAGTTGAGGAAAGCTAATCTGCAAAACAATTATTAGCAACAGAGAATTGAAGTGAGAAGCTCTTAAACCTTACTAAAGTGATTTTGTTTTATCCTGTCAGATCCATAGCAACAATTTTTGGTCAGAAAATCTATGTGGAAAATTATTTAATTTAAATTCTACCTGAAGCATCTTTTAAAGATTTTTCGTTTGCTTTTTTGCTTTAATACTGTGGTATGATTAAGAGAGTTTTTATGAGTTAAAATCCCACAAACTCTCCCTCATTCAGTAACTTCTATAAAAACTAAACAGGGAATCCTCCTCACCTGTGGGATCTTTCCCATCAATGAACATTTACAAGTCAAGGTACTACACATATTCTCTTGTTGTAATGACATATACAGTTGTAATTTATAGTGCATCTGTGTTTGGACATAACAGAAATTTATAACACAAATGCTTCCTACTAGTTCTGCAATTTGCATCTTGCATTAGTTTAAAGGTAGAGACATGGTTTGTGTCTATATATGAACTGGGAGAATGAAATATAAATAGATATAGGTAGCAGTAAGGAAAAACAGTAGAAACAGCATATAAATCCATTCATATTACAATAAAAATACATTTCTTACATGTGAAAAATGTAGTATGTGTATTTTAAGTATGTCTCATAAAGATTATCTATCAAACTAAATCAGTGAGAAGGGGATATTTGCTTTGGACAAGATGTCTTGAAAAAGCAGCTTACATGTTTTGGAACTGTTCACACTGCACAAGTTATGTCACTGCAGCACAGCCACGACTGAATGCAAGGAGGTGGAATGTGAGATGGGCCGATAAAACAAAGGCTCACATTTAAAGAAGTACACATTCCACTTCACTGTTGCATCTTTGCTGCTAAAAAACTGGCTCTTTTCTTTTACATATGCCAGCAGCTGAGGAAAAGAACACTCAGGTAAGTGTCCAAAACCCACCTCTTCTCCCTTCCTGCATTCCCCCTGGGCCTGTTCTTTCCCTTCAAGAGGCCTTTCTTGCTTGCTGCTAAATGCACATGTGAAAAGAGCAACGAGCACATTGAAGAGGGTTTGCAGTGTGTTCACTTGACTCTACACCTATGGCATTCCCTCATCCCACTGTGCTCAGGGCACCCTTCTCTCCAGAATAAAGAATGGCAATCTCCAGTTGGGCAGGCAAAGGCCAGGCCCTGCTCTGTGTGCTGGGGGGGTTCAGATCAGGTGAGAACAGCCCTGCAGCAGGATCTGCTTCTCACAGCAGTGCCAGGAAAAGGGGTGCCAGCAGAGCAATAGCATTAAATAAAAGGTGAGTCACAAGTTAAATACCTAAATCATTTGAGATCTGATCTTTCAAACATCTTCTGCAAAAGTGTTTGTTTGTTTGACACTGAATTCGTTCTATATTTCATCAGCAGAAAAATGTTGGTTTTAAATTAAAGATCCAAGGTATGCCAGCTTACAGGAATCACACTCTTCAATGCATTCACAGCTCAAAAATATTATCAGTGTTTAATTTGTCAGTAAGAGAACATTTTTTGTTATATTTATAAATAGTATTATACTTTCTATCACTTCTAGCCAGTGTACCTTTTCATCTTAGACGTAGCAACATATTTGTGATGGTTCAACTTCAGCAATAATCTGCAGGCTCTAGGTCTGTAATTTATTATTTGCTCTAAAAGATCAGGTCCAGAGTTTAAACGTCCCTAGCTGAAAGTTTATACCGTTCAGGACAGAAAATTATTCTCTATGCCTAGGTTGAAGTACATTACTTCTTTATTGAATTAATTATGATAAGGATCATAACTTTAAACTAGGGGTGAGGTGCTGGCTTTCTACTAGGATTGCTTGAAGCAATTTTCATCTGAACATTTTTGTAGAGTTATTGAGTCTGGCAGGTCTGAACTTTATGAGAGAGTAACTTTCTCCACAACTTAAAAGAGGTTGGACATTGATCCAGGCAAAGGTTTACCATATCCATGTCTGTAGCCAGAAAAATTTGCACTGCATACTGAACAAATAACTACAGAACCAAATTAAACACATCTTATGAGCTTTTAAAAGAAAAGCAATGCTGGCCCTTTCCCTGAGGGATCGATCAGGGAACTGAATTAATATGACAGATTTACTTCTTTTTTGTTTGTTTGAAGTGGAAGTCTAAAATGATTTTTGGTCAAGGAGGAATTAGTCTACTAAGTATGTATACATGAGGCTATTGAACCATGTATATTCAGTGACAAATTTTATATCTCTATCAGATTGGAAAAAGTTGGGCTTCAAAAGCAGGTAAAGATGTTAATCCTACAGTGATTGTTCCCCCCCCAATTGGATTAAAAGGCCTGGGAACAACAAAAGGAAATTACAGATTGCTGAAAAGTTAAAAAGAAAGAAGAAAAACATTCAGCTTGAGAAAAGCAGGTTCCAATAACTGTTCTGTTGCCTTGAGTTAAACACTCAGAGTTTGTGCAAGACTATAAACAAGAGATCCTCTGGGAAAACTGTGGTTTAAGTGACTTACCTAGAATTACATAAGAATTCTGTGGCTCAGATTGGATTAGGAATAATTTATTTAGGTGAGAGGTGGCTATTTTTCATCCACTTTGTGTTGCATTACCTATGTTACCTCTACTTTTTTCAGAGTAAGAGAGGCAAGAGGCTGTCATCTAGCACTCTCAGTCTTACAACTGCTCAAAACCAGCAAATAGTTGCTCAGTGTAACATTTTGAAATTTCAGAGCTTTTCCTATTATACAAAGGCTGAAACTCGACTGGGTTTTTTTTTATGTTATTTTATAATGTAAAAGATTCACCTTTTAAATCTTCAGAATTTTCAATTTTTTTGTTGACCCTCTTTTATGCCACTGAGTCCAATAACAGAAATAATGTCAAAGATAAATTTTGCTTTCATTTTTATTT
Organism: Manacus vitellinus; assembly: GCF_001715985.3. NCBI lineage: Eukaryota > Metazoa > Chordata > Aves > Passeriformes > Pipridae > Manacus > Manacus vitellinus. Next base: position 2,303,347 of record NW_021940603.1, on the reverse strand, counting down.
TGCTGCTTTTCCTAATTTCTGTCCTGGAGGGTTAAGAGTGGCAAATAGAGAGCCCGTGATTTGTAACAAAGTCCCTCTACTTTTACAAAACTTTCTGGCTATTGAAAGAGGAGATTTTTTTCAGCCTTAATAGTATTACTTTCATATTCACTTTTTATTGTTTCAGTTCTGTAATTTGTTAGTTTGAGAAATAAAAATATCCTACCACTGCAGTGGCCACTGCCATTATCTTTCCTCTTATCCCAACTCTACTTTATGTGTTCTGTTGTGCTTAACTTTTAATATATTTTTAGGAGTTTTACTTTATTCTGCACCTTGTTCCTCCTGACTGTGCACCCTGCCTGGATTCGGGGCATGGAAAACCCAGCTTTTAATGTCCCTGGGTCCAGCACTACATTCAATGCCAAATATAAGTGCTAATAATAATAATACAAGATAGACTCCAGAATGCTTACAGTTCACTAAGAGTGTTCATTCAGTGTTTGAGATGCCCTGAGCAGTTCTTCACACGAGAGCTCATTTGGAAAATCAGCACTACCAGACTGTCAGTCCTGTTTATCTGGTTGTTTCATGTCCTCATGGCCTGTTATCTCAACCTTAGGAGTTTGCACCATGCTTGGTGCCCCTTGCAATCCTCTCTTCTCTGGCATCCATGTGAGCTTTTCCTCCATTGTATTTGGTCTTCAGGGCTAATAAACCTGTGTGAGTGAAGTCTTAGGTCAACATCTCCATTTGTAGGCTGTAGCTATAGGGAAGCAGAAGAAAAGATGGTGGAGTATCTCTGAATCCCAAATCACGTGGACTATTTATGTTTCCCCATTAGCTGGGGGTTGGCAGTTCTTAGTGATTTTGGTATCTTTTTCAGACGTGCTGCCATTTGGCTCTCACTTTTCTTCCTGAACAAAGCATGGTCTGGTGCCAGGCAATAATATCATGCTGCTGTTACTTATCTTTTGATAGGACCATTTGCAGGGCATCATCTGACCTTCAGTGCTCTAGCTGGGCAGTTATTTTGGCAGTTTTCTACCAGCCCTGCCTACATGAGCACATGACTGGTCTCACACCTCTATTGCCCTCTGTCCTGTGGGTTAAAAGATAACTATATTTTAGGCCTTTTAAATTTATAGTATATTTTCAAGTGTCTCGTTTCTGGTACTGAACATAACTAACATGATATGAAAAGGGTATGATGTCTCCTGAAGAGAAGGCTGAATGAACACAGAATTATGCATTTAACGTTACTTCCTTATCCTTATTTTTTATTGTATGTAAAAATATATATCTGTATTTATTTTATAGCCTTTCATTTCTATTTATCCTTGCATTGTTTCTTTTCTGATGAAACATAGCTATAATGTCTAATATCCTGTTAGATGAAAAGGGTATTTTGTGTGCTTCTGGAGTGATGTCTCAGTCACTGACAATGCTGTCCATTACTCCAAAGAAGCAGTTTTGCTCTTTTCCTTTCTACCTAAATAGCTTATCCTCTACTGCTGCTGAGAACTATTTCCAAAGTGATGTAATCCACTGAATTTCTTCAATCCTTTTTTCCTACTGCCAGGCATTGCCTTAGTTTGAGATGGTTGCTGCAACGCTGTTGACGTTTGGGTTAGTTTTTGTGAGCTCTCTCTGTCTTCTCTCTCTGTTCTTACAGTATTTTGGATTCTATTTAGGAGATACTGTATCAGAGCTGGCTGCTTCCAGAAACTCCATTCTTGGACAGCGTGAATTTCTTTATTTGGCAAATGTTCAATTCTGGATTTTTTTATATCTCTTTCCAAAAGTTTTGTCCTGAATTTCAATACTTATCAGATCTTTTGTCAAGGATTCATCCCTTCCCCATCACTGGCTTCTTAGTTTATGATTAGCAAAGTCTTTTATCACCATGTTTTTCTATCTTTGTTTTTCTGTGTATCCTTCAGCTCAGGTTTTCTCATGCTTCTTTAATGCAATTAACTAATTGCTAGCTTGCTCCTCTTGATTAGCACAAGCACCTTAAAGCTCCTGCTATCAGAAACTCAGATCAGTGCTGGCTGTTCTCCCTTAGGCTGCAGATTTGGAGCCCAGCTGTGAGGACATTTGTGGGCTGAGGGCTCTGTCTGTCCACACTGCTCAGGAGCTGTGTGCCCGGGGCAAGTCCTGGAGAAGCTGAACCACACTTTCAGTCCCTGCTTCTGGGCCCTCCAAAACCAGTCCTTTGCCTTGGGAGAGTGATTTTAAAAACAGTTGTGCCTTTTGATCCATTGTCAAGACTTGGTTTTCTGTAAACTATTCTCATAAATAAGAGGTGATTTTGTTAAGAGCCTGAGGAAGCAACTCAGATAATAGAAGGACTGTGTTCAGTAATAACAGTGATAGTGATAGGTCCTGTGTAATGTAGTTATGGTCAAATATTTCCTATAAAAGCAGAATCCAAATCTTTTTTTTTCCCCATGTTCCAATGGTGCATTAGATCAGATGGAGAAAGGTCAGCACTTCACGTGCCACTGACCAGCACTGAACCTCTGTGGACATCTGGGACAATGATTTCAGGCACATGGTGGGATTCCTGGGGCTTCCTGTGCAGGGCCAAGAGCTGAACATCAGTGATCCTTGTGGGTCCATTCTGACTCAGGATATTCTATGATTCTGTGTTTTGATGACAAAAATGGAGTTGAATTCTCATAAGGTCCAGGCCTTAATTGCCAATTCTGAGCCCAAGTCCCTTTAATTCCACTTGCTAAAGACAACCAGAGGTTTCCCCAACATTAAATTTCCTCCATTTTGCTGAGGATTTCCTCTGTTTTTCTGCCAGAGCAATCTGTCCAGTGCATATACCTGTGCACAAGGAAGAGGAGAGTAAACCAAGGCACTGGCTCTTGTTCTCCATTCATGCTTCTGCTTCTTCAGACCTCTGAAAAAGAAGAGAAAAAAATTATCTTCCATGAATACTTTTTTCAGTTAATAAATGTGAGGTGATAGCTAGAGAAGTGAAGAGGAATGACATGGTTTATGGCTGTTTTCTTTTCCTTCTATAATAAGAAATTGGTTCATCATAAATGAGAATGTTAATTCCTATTGTTTTAGCACAAATCCTTTCTATTGCACCAAAACATGGGTTTTCTTCTAAGGCAGCTGCAATGCTTTTCTCACAGACAGATGTTGAGCTCAGTCTTGATGCACAAGACACTTCAAACCCTCTGAATTTTTCAGGTATTGTTACTGTATTTTGAAAGTCTTTTCGCACTTTACATGAAGAATTTTGGCAAAAGTGGAGCATATTTATTTGGCTCTGACAATCAGGTTGGTTTTATGCAGGCATTTAGCCTTTGAATTTAATAATTATCTTTTAATTTTGAAGTACTTTATCTTTCCATTCTGATAGTTCAAATTTAACTTTGCTGATAGGGGTTTTCTCTTAGTGCCACCATGTATTTTGTGCAGAGTACAGAAAGCCAAGTTCTTCCCTTAACACACTTGTTTGGCTTTATAATATATTCATGGCTGGGCTTCACCAACGAAGATTTGGGAATAATATATACTAATATTATATTATATTATATTATTGATGTTTGTAAGACTGGTTTTCATGTTTGGAAGCTATCACTGCATTTGATTTTAATTTTGCTCTGCTTTTTGCCCTCTACTACAGACCAATGCAGTGTTTAGGAGAGGCAGCAACTCCTTTAATGACACTCTTAAATCTCAGCCCAGATTAATTATAGCATAGTAACATTTTTGTCCTAGTAACAGCTGAAGTGGGTTGTGTCAACAAGATGGAATTTGACTCACTTGGGCTGTAGCACCCCTTTTCAGGGCTGCATGTGAATGATTAGGGTTTCAGAGAACATGTGGACAGTGAGTGTGCATTACTGTGAACTCAGCAGTGGATGAAAAACATCTGCCTTATTAAGCATCCTTTTAGAGACAACCATCCAAATATGCCTTTTGAAATCAGCATTCTTGATTTTTTTTTATAGCAACCAAGGTAAGCATAACTTTCACCTTCCCAGTAAACCATTTCTAGGTGTGATGCTGGCAGGGCCTGTTTCCCTTCAAGACTGGGAATTACATTATCTGTTTATAGCACATGCATCCAGTCAGCAATTGGAATTCATGATCTACCAGGGAAACATCAGAGTGCTCTGCACAGCCATGATTTTACAGAGCTGCTGAAAGATTGTGTTCTGGAACTAACTACACCTCTAAGAGGGTAATTACACTGTGTGTGATGGTGTGCACTGGGCAGACCATGAGTAATGCGTAGAATTTGCCACCCTACATTTTTTATTTAGAAAAATCACCAGAGATTAACCTTTAGCATTTATATATAAAAAGATTTTCAGAAAGATTTGGAAGCTCATGGGAGAAACCAAAATACTTCCAAAAATGTCTTTGGGTGTATATCTGTACTTAGAAACCTGAAACTTGAAAGCATCTTCAAGCATAAAGCACTTATACATGTTATCTTAATTGACTTTCACTCCAGAATCTGTGAACTTCAGTCACTGGTACTCCAACATTGAACTGAAAGGCAGTCTCCCCTCAGTTCTTTGCACCAGTGTTGGCATTAATAACTTTGTAGTTCTAAAGTTAACACAGTCTAGTCAGCCCAAATGCCAACAGATCTGAGCCTCTGAGCACTATTTTTTTTAGTATTCTGTTATAGGTAAAAATAAGATTAAATGTCAGTGGCACAGAAGTCTAATTTAAATCAACTCCCATAATCAATAATAAGTTTCACTGAAAATGGCAAAGCCTGGTGAGGAAATACTTGTGATTTACCAGCAATATAAATCTCAGGCACTCTATCACTGTTAACAGAAGATCCTGTTCGAGGACATTGCAAAGTGATCCTATTTGTTTACATTTCTTATTAAAAAACAACTGATAGAATGAATCTGAAATTTATCTTGCCTGTTAAGGACAAGCCTCAACAATGTCAGCATGTTTTCACATTTAAACTCTTGTGAAAAAATAGGTAGAAAATCAATATGAACTTCTAGCACAGTCCATATTTTACCTTGCACACTCACATCAAATTCTTCTTGATATCAACTGCCTGGCTTGGTGCAGTTATTCAGACCCGATTTAGTTGGTGTCAGCAAGATTTGGGCACATGGAAAAAGGCAGCAGTCCTTCAGGCATGCCCTTAAGAGCAGGTTTATTTTAGCACTGAACTGGCTGCTCAATGCTAATCCCATGCTTAGGTGCTCTGCTGCAGCCAAGTACTGAGCAGAAACCTGCTCTGCTGTAGAAATCAGGAAATACAGAACTCTGATGCCAGATTAATGTACAGACCTTTCACTTGAAACCAAGGTCTATCCAGTGCTGGCCCAGCCTTCCCCTTTTGCTTTTCAGATAGGTATTCTTACTGTGATATTTCTGATGGCAAAGCTTAACATGGCTGGGAATGCTAAAATGTCCTTAGCTGCTTTGAAACAGAGATTTGTAATATTTTAATGGTGGATATTCCCAAGAAACAGAAGCTGGAAGGTGTAGGCTGAGGCTGTCCTAAGACAACAGCTGATCTGAAGAAATATTTTTACTATCTTTTTCATGAGAACTGTACACAGTTAAGTTTTAAGCTAAAAAGGAAGGGATTATTCTCAAGAAAGGAGTAAAATCTTTTCAGGACTAGATATTTCTGGAAGTCTGAGGAGAAGCTGTGCTTGTTGCTCATTGTACCAACTGCAGGGAATGTGTCTGAGCTGGTTCTCTTTAAATCCAGGTCTTCAGTGGAAGTTAACAGCGAACAATGATGTCTGGATAGTGTGCCCCACATTAAAGGCCAAACTCTCTCATGATACAAACTGGCAAAGCTGTGCTCATGTCTCTCTAATTCAAAATTTGCTTCAGCAAGTGTGTTAGAACTGGCTTTCTTTCTGCCAGAGCTGAGCCCAAGAAGAGAGATCATCACCCAGAGAAAACAACAGTTCTATTTAAGGTCCTTATTTCATTTAAATAGAAAAAGCCCTTTGGGGAGGTAAAAGCAGAATAAAAGAGCCTCAGGTTCAAAATCCAAACCCTTGCTCTCAGTCACAGAGAAGAAAAGCTGCCCCTGTGTTTGTATTTTCTGTGTCAGTGCATGAAATGTTTCAGTGGCTGTTTCAGGCAGAGCCAGTGTTAACTTTGCTGGATACCTGAGAATAAAACAGGCCTGGGTTTGCTGCAGGAGTGCTACGAGTGAGTGACAGGAACACGTGGCTGTAACCCTAAACAGGATTGTGAAGGCCTTTATCCAGAAGCCAAGTTTACAGATTTTGCAAAGACATTAAACAAACACTGTAACTTTTAACATAAACACAATTAACTAACATAAATATTTAGGCAATTTTCTTTTCATTTCACTCAATGCATATAGTGCACATGAATCACAGTTTACCCTTAAACAGTTGGCCTTAGGATACCATTATCACTCTTATCAATAACTCAACTTTTCTAGAGCAAATAACTTCCTTGCTTAGCCCAAAGACATTTCTTAAACTCAGTACTTGCTCCAAAGGATTTCAGGATTCATTCAGCTTCTTAGACTGATGAGTTGTTAGACACAGACAGTTCCTTTCAAGGGGCAGATAGACAGGGGTGGTTTTTTCTTGCCATGCTCAATCTCCAGCTATTCCAACAGCACAACAGAAATTTTGCAGTGTGAAAGTAAGTAAGGACTGAGTAATGAATATAGAAATTTCTCTCTTAAACCAGCACACAGCACTGCTATAGTAGCACTAATATAGCATTACTATAATCCCTTATTAGTAAGAGGTCTTGCTGTGAGTTTGGTGCAGTCAGGTAGAGGCCCTGTATAGACACAGAACCTTTGGAGAATGTTCAGTAAACACAGTCAGTGACCTACTGTGTCCTATTCTGACCACAAAACCACTGCTGTCCCAACAATTGGGTCATAGTCAGTCCCACTGAATACAGTGAAGACTTTCAAGTTACATGTCCCTCCTACTTACCAAGGCTGCAGAGCTGGAACTGAGCCTTGTAAAAAGTCATGTTTTATCCAGTGAAGATAGGCATCTCTCCCAGAAGATATTCCTTACTTGATAAACCTTTATGAATTTAATCCAACCAAAAGCAAAATTTTTACAATGTGGAAACTAAGGCACAGACTTTATAGAAGTCAATCTGTCCCATAAAAAACACCAATTCATGACCACAGTGGCTTGTGTATATAGCAGTGTGATGATGAGAAATCTAAAATTCAAGTATATCAAGAATTCCCCTCTTTATTCTACACCAGAGATGTCACTTCTTTCCTTTTCCTGTTTTTCTTACCCTGTCAGGCAAAGTGGCCATTTCATTTAATTCTGTTATTCAAATATTTCTCTTTTTCTTCTTGCATTCTGCATGGTTACTGAGTGTCTCTGGATACTCGGGTGTTTTGCACTCATCAGAAAATGCCTCACTGCTGAGGAATGACAGGGAAAGAATGGAAGTCACTTGCAAAGCATAAAAAGGCAAACAAACATCCTACCCAGTGTGCCCTTACATGGATCCAATAGCCAACTGTCCTTGAACAGTATTATCCGTGATACCACTACACACAGACAGTTTCTAATGTTTTCCAGTCAATGGCTAAGCAGCCCTGAAACGGATTCCACAGGGAATGTAGAATCTCTCCACAGCAGGTAATGAGGGTCATTTCATAGAAGAGGTAAAACAGATCATTTCAGGCTGTCTGCATTCAGGTCATTCCAGAATTGAGGGACAAAGCTGACAAGGAGCTTCTACATCTGTTCACTAAGCTGTCTATCACCTGCTATCAAAGAGTTGAACTCCTTAGTAAACTTGAAAGAGTAGAGTTAGAAGGATGGTCATTCCAGCATTCAAGAGTAAGGGAATGTCAGGATCAAGCTTGCCTGTATGGCTCTTGCAGAATTACAGAGTGGTTGGGGTTGGAAGGGACCTCTGGAGATCATCTGGTCCCACCCCCCTGCTAAAGCAGGTTCTCCTAGAACAGGTTGCACTGTGATGTGTCAGGGCAGGTTTTTCATGTCTCCAGAGGAGGAGACTATACTATTTTTTCCCATAGTACCCTTACATTGTTCAGGAGGAAGCCTGGAACTGTCTGGGATGACATAGGCTGATGAATCAGAATCAGTATTGCCTCTAGGCTCTCTTTATTGCATCAACTGGAGGACATATATTGAATGATGCAGAGGTAAAAGAAATCAGATAGTGGAAAAATCTGGTACTGTTACCATGTTTCATCATATTAACACCCACAGGGGTCATCAGCAGACTGAAAAATAAGTTCAACCAAGACAAAAATTACCTTTAATGGAGATCAACATTTAAAGACTAAGTCTACCCTATGTCATTTTTGTGATTGCATGGCAATAGTAAAGCTATTTTCAAACTAAACTAAAAAAAGTGTTCCAAGCCCTGGAAATGTAAAACTGCTTGTGTGACTCAATCTTATTCACACATGTACCAAAAAGAGTCTTTTTGGCCCCAAATGAACCATGTGTCTTTTCAGGCTGATTAGTGGATTTGGGGGTGTTTCTTGGAAGATTATGTGCTGGATATTAATAGGCTTCTGCTGAGAAACTCTCATCTTAGTTCTGTATTGGCCTACATTGTAAAGATAACTGAGGCTTTCCTGTGCATATCCTTGCAATCCTTAAAAAAACAGCATCACCCCAGTGAACAAAAGCATCAAGAGTCCACATGACTCTTCTAAGTTCACCCTGGAAGTCAATGTTGGACCAGGATGTGGAAGCCAAGTCTTCCCATTCATTGTCTGATGCCCCAGACAAGGGTGTACTCACCTTCATTGGTTAATAATGTAATTACTAAATTCCTAAGGCAAACTGTGGTCTCCTTAGATAGGTTATATTCCACATGATTTAGTAATACCTAGTCCCCTATAGCAATGATTGGTACAGAATTATTGGAGGACTCAGTAAAGGTGACAGTGTTACCCTGTACTGCCATGATAACATTCATACTCATAAAATGAAGGTGACAAAGGTGACAACATTCAGACAGCTCGACACATCAGGTTGCTGGAACTGCTGGTCCTTTTATAAAGTGTCTAGTCAGAGTAGACTTCTAAAGGAAAAAGGCTTCTGTGTGTGCTGCTGCAGCAAATGTGGAGAAATAGAGTTCTGCTGTTGTCCCAGAGCTCAGAAAAAGCTGGAAATCAGAAACTCTTGAGCAGTTCCGCTGATTCTGTAACGCCAGGTTTGTGGGAACTCACTTTGTTCAAACCATGTTTTCTGTGCTGTGGTTTCTCCACTCTTCTAAGGTGGATGACTTGCTTATTGGTGTAATATAGTGAGTGGGCTCTTTCTCAGTGTGCTGAAGAGAGGGAAGAGAAGATGTAGTGCTGACAACCCACCCTGGCTGTTTGCTCAGAACATTGGGGAACCAAAGTTCACAAAGTTTGCTGCACTCATACGTATCTAAACTATCAGAGGTGTAGGTAAAAAAGGAGGGTTTGAATTCAAAGAAGCAGGAAAGTGGCAATGCCACAGGACCCATTTTTTTCTGGGATTCTCATTGTAGGAAATCTGTGAAAAGTGTCCCCACTTCTTTAACTTGGGCTGACTGCTTGTGCCACCTCCTGTATGAATTATAATATCAACTGTGAGATCAAAAGTCCAGTCAGCCCACTTTTCTGTCTGAAATACTGCAGGGATCCCAGGGAAAAGGATGAAAACACAGCAAGTATATATTTATCTTTTGTATCTTCTGCAAGATACTTCTTGGGCCAAAAGTGTAGGATATCAAGGGGATTGCAGCTGATTCAACCTCTTCCCCTGATCTGAGCAGATTTTGATTAAGCTGACATATACATCTCTGGTTCACTGATGGAATTAATCACTTGGGCATAAGATTGTGAGAGTTTTTATAAATAATTTAAAAGTTCAGTCTCGTTCCTCAACTTCATTCCATGGGCAGTTGTACAGGATGTAAAATTTGTGTACATTACTTACAATGATAATCTCCAGGAGTTATTATAGTTCCATGAATCTACTCATGTGGTATCTTGTATCTTGTCAAAATTATCAGAATAAATTAAACACAGAAGCCTTATGATACACTCAAATGAAGTCCATAGTCTTATCTTGTCCCCTAGTTCTTCATACAGATACAAGGACTGAGTAGGAAAAGGGCTATCAATGTGGAAGCTGTTTTGGAGAAAAAAGGAGAAAATAAATGGAAACAACTTCTGTGGTTGAACTGATTCTCTTGTTTTCTGAGACACTGCCAAATCACATTTGAAGATACTCAGAGCTTTAAAACTGTCTTGGGGAGCTTGTTGAAGTCTACCAATTTTTTAGGTGACTAAGTACGGACATGAGTTCTTAAAGAGATGGGAAATATCCTCTTTTAGTGTGTATATCTACATATTCCTTCCAGTTAAAAGTTTGGTGAAAGACATAAAGGAAATGTGTACTTCTGTATTAATATTATCAAGCAGTGACCTAGGGAAAATCAGTGTATAAAGCCCATCTCATAGTGGATGTTTTTCTGTTGGTTTCAAATAATACTAGCTCTGGCATGTATTGGAGTAATAAGGAACTATAATAGAAATAAATCAGAATATGTATATTCTACAAGATCTTGTTTACTCTCCATAAGAGTGTTTAAAAAGAGTTCTAACATGGACACCATTATCTTTGAAATCTATTATGTTTAAACAGGTTAGTTTTGTTGCAGAAGAATATTAGAGTCCTTTGTGCAGTGTGACTGGAAAAAATTATTTAAGGAACGTATTTGAAAAGCTGAAAACATAAAAGATCCCTTAGCTGGGGTTGGTTTCAAGCCTTTTTCTAGAACTTCCAGGATAATCTCTGACTGGATGCAAATCGGGAAATAAAAATTTGTGGCATCACTTTATGTTTGTGAGGCAAAACATAGACAGGAATTTGAATTACCAGTGTCACTGAAAAATTGTTGTCTTCACACATCCTACAGTGTAATAATCCAAGGGTAAACCTTAGCTGGACTACAAACCTGCTCTAAGAGCTGTGTTCATAGGAATAACCATTTGAACTGTCTTTAACTCCTTGAGTAAGTTCCTCTAAGCCATTTCAGGTTACTAAACTGATGTTCCCAGTATATATAGACCTAAAAAACAGATATATTTGTTTTCTGAACATCTTCAGGTGTTGTGAAATACATATGCTTTAATTGATTTCTGTTGTATTTCCCTGTTCTTTCCACACAGGCCAGATTCAGCATATCCTATCTGTGATGGCTCAATTTCTTATTACTACAGAAATATCCAAACAGCACAAGGGTTTGTAGCCACCAGGCAGCGTGTTTAGAATCAGAGAAATAACTGAGAAACAATACAGAGGGTGATGAGAAATATGAGGAATATCTATTTTTAGAAGCTAAAGTATATTTGTATTTAATTACACTGTGTTTCTATCTTGTGCAATACATATTTGCCTCCAAAGATGAAAAGAAACAAGCTGGAGTACATTTAAATGTGATCATCTGGTGTGAATGTTTTAGGCAACTAAATTCTGCCATTATGATTACTTTCCATTCTCACGTGGCATTTAATATTGGAGGAAGCAAAATAGTTCTGTGTGGTTGTAGTCCATCCAATATCAGTGTGTTACTGGGAAGTTAAAATCTCATCTAAACCAAAAATGTAAATCTGCCAGACCTCCCAAGAGTACTGAAAGCTTCTTTTTCTCTCCCTGTGATTTAAAGTGTGGAAGAGATAACATCACTTCTTTTGTAACTGGGAAATCATTCTTTCTGCTCATTCCTAAAAAGTTGTCCCTCTTTCAGCTTCTTCTTCAAAGAAGGATTGCTTTTCTGAACCCTCTTGGTTCCTTTTTGAGCTTTCCTTTCATAGCTGTCATTTTACCTTATAAGGTCCTGTCATTTCATCTGTCACTTTTTTTAAAAAACTGTTTTCATCTAGTGACCTTTTAAATTCCATTTATGAGTGAGGAAATGAAAATGTCCACAGGTTTGGGGCTTTAAATTTTTGTAGTAAATATCATATGCATCTCACTTTACCAACATGATGTTATCCTGATCAGCTTTATAGAGGTAAATAAGGAAAGGCTAGGAAGGAGAAAGCAAAGCATGGCAATGAATTGATCACATCATAAAGCATGCTTAGATGCCTGGGGAACTGGGTCTAACCAGGCTAGCAAGGCTTCTGAAGCTTAAACTGGAGTCTATGAGCAGAGGAGATGCAAAAATATGAGAGATCCTGTCCCAGGAAAGAAGAGAAATGAAGAACATCTCAAAGGAGCACCAGGAGCATGTTACGGCAAAATAGTTGGCATCTTCACAGAGGCTTTAGCAGACACTGCATATTGTCAAAGAATGCAAAGAAAGGTCTAGTCTAGCACATTCTGCATGCAAACTTGTGTTGCTTTGGTCTTTTGCTGTGTATCTTTGGGTGAATAAACAAGGGGAATAAACAGAGAAGAAGATATTTCTCTGTCATTTTAATAGGCTTCCAGTCCCAGACTCCCTGCAGTGTGAGGCAGGTGCATGGAGCTCCACTGCAGGATAAATGAGCCAGGTGGGAAAAGCCACAGGAGGTTCCTCCTGAGACATTCCTACAGGATGCCCTGGGCAGACACTGGAGGAGATCTCGGTCTTACATGGTGGCTGTGCTGATGTTATCCCTGTAAGAGCCAGCAAGGAGGTTTTTTCCTAAGAAAAAATGATAAAATTTCCCCGTAATATCTATTATTTCTTTGTAATTCTTTAGAGAAAATCTAAACTCGAGTAAGGGCAACCACAGCACTGAGGTGCCTGAATGAATTCTGTGAAGAGAGTCTTTAAGGTAATAGAAATAAAAAGACCAAGTTGCTCCCAAGGAGCTGTGGTTGATTTTTGCAGGTATACAAGGCATAAACTGGCTCTGAGCACACAGTGAATCATCACTGCTGCCATTGGGAAGAGCAGATCACTCAGGCTGGGGCCCTGCCAATGTCATTGCTGTGTTTAATGCTGTGGCTCTGAGAGCCAGTGGGGCAAATTAATGTCTTCTGTGATAATTCCATTAAAGACCTATTATTTTGAGAAATCACAGAAGGCAAAGGTTGTGATCTCCTGGGAACTCTGATTTTGAGCTATTTTGTTCAGTATTTCTATATTTAACTTTGCCATTGGGTTAATACAGTTATTTGCATTGCCTCTCTTTCAACTTCTGTTCTTCCCTTACCAATGATTCTTGAAAACATTTTGGTTACTTATTTTAAAATATTTAATCCAGAGAATTATATTGTCTAATATGTTTTCACCTGATCAGTATATATTTGGGAGCAAATATGACCTGGAGCAAAAATTCTTTGAGCTCTTGGATATGTTTTACATACTAGGAATGTTTACTAGAAAGATACTACTGAGGACTGAGGGATCAGATTAGTAAATGCTATTGGTGAAAACTTAGAGGTCATGACCAGTTAAATACTCCAAGAAATCTGTGTTGGAGGAATATCACCTAAATTTGTCATATGAGTACTTTATTCATTATGCACAGAATATAAACAACTAACTTTCTATTACAGTGGTGATTATTGATCTTCAGAATACAAGCAGCAGTTATTTGCTGAAGTTTGGGTAATTCAGAGATGATTCTTGGGAATTACTTTTACTTCAAGAAGTGGATCATTTCCTAGGCATTGTTCCACTGTGACAGCACAAAGCCTGAGTCTGGCTGCAGGGCATGTGATTTAAGATTGCATTTCCTTACAGTGTGGTATATATTTGATGGTTAATCCATCAGAAGAAAACATGTTTGATGGGTGAGTTCTACAACTCTGTTATGAGGTCAACTGTCATTTAAGTCCATAATCCCAGCAAAATGCCCCACCACTGCTCAAGAGAGCAGTGTTGACAAGAAGACTAAAAGCAGTTTGTTGCTGTAGGTTATGCAATTCACAGCACTGAAAAAGTTATGTCAGCAAAGGATTTTTATAATGGTAGAATTTGCATCTCCCTTAAAGGTGCAAATGTACTTTGGCTTTTTGAGCTCCAGCTGTTCTATGCAGCCCAACATCACAGGAGGCAAGGCAAGGAGCTGGCTGGGCCCTCTTCTCTTTCCTCTGACCTTAAGGGCAAAGACTTGTATGTTTAAATCACAGGAGCATGAGCATGACCCCCTCCTGTAATGAGGGGAGGGAAGCACAGCAGGAACACGGTTGGCAATCTGGGATCTGCTTGTAGGGACAAAAATGCCATTTTAACCATTTAAAATACAGGAGACTGCATCCAACACAACTCTGTCCCTGGGGACTGACCACAACACTTTTAGCCCTTGTAAGAACAAAGCAATCAGAGGCCTTGCTGCAGGAGCTCAGTGCCCTTTCACAGAGTTTCTAACAAAGGAATGACTTCTTATTTATTTATTTTATGTCTTCAGCTAAGCTTTGATGAGAGGTTCCTCAACTTTTCTGTAGAAGCTGCATTTCCTGTCTGAGATAGTATTTAAGATGAAGACTGACTCCTTCTCCTGTTTCCTTTCTACAGACCAAAAGGAGACCCTTTCAAAGAATACAGCCTTTAATCTGGAGGCAAACACGTGCCCTGTTTGAAGCCCTCATCTCTTTTACAATGACTGGTGTTGCTGCTTGCAGGTAACAGTTTTTATCTCGTTTAATCCCTTATAGCTCCTTCCTTCACTTGTATTATGCCACAGAGGAATTAGACTCCTTTTATGCTGTGCTTCTGCTGGTGGATCATCATGGCACTGGGGATAAGTAAACACACATTTAAACCAATAAATCAGCTACTTCAACAATGCCTTGTTTTATTCAGCATGGCAATCTCACAGCACATTCAATCTTAAATGAAAGGGTGTCTCATTAGTGGTTTTTAGATACGTAAGATCTGGGTTTGCACAAATATTCTTTTATTTAATTGTTACTTTATTGTGTTATTTCTAATACTACTAGTATTGCTAATAGTAGTGGTATTATTCATTTGATGTGAATCTCGAGATGTAAATCACTAGAGAATTTTTCCACTAAGAAGCCAATTTGATGGTTATTGCAAATAGTGGAAAAAAATACTTGAAACTCCAGAGGATGCTGGGATAAGCCTTTTTGGTCATACTCATAATTGACCAGCTGTGAAATAAGACACATTCTCTAGCAGCATGATATCCCTGTGAGAGGCTTTATAGTCATTATCATCCTGTTTATTGGCCAAATGTTACACTGATAGCCTCTAGTTAAATAAGGACAGTGAAAGAACCCCACTAATTTAATGGAGGTGGATATCCCTTCCCCTCCTGCATGCTGACTAACATGGTGTTCCTTAGTCATCAATTAGAAGATACTTTTTTCCCTCATGGGCTCATAATGTTTTTTTTCTAGTGATTTTTTTTTCTTTGTTGTGACGTTGTGAAAGCTGGAAATTTGTTTGTATCAGTTAGTATCAATGTGAATTATGCATGCCAAATTATAACTTTGAAGTTATTTGGTATATTATTTATATTTTTAAAAATATATGCTCCTTCACCTGTAATCTTAGTAAAATTCACAGATGTTTTGGGTAAATGTATTTTACTGTCTCTTCTGCTCTCTTATGGAACTGCTCATACACATTTAAGACTCAATCCTACTCCATTCAATGGTACATTTGCCACTGATTCAGAAGTAGTTGGATCAAGGTCTTTATTTGGAGGAAATGGATGACAAATGCCTTAGAAAGAGGTGTTTTGAACAGGTGAATAATGTAGCAAAGGTGAGTGGAAGGAGCAGCCAGTTGTTCTTGACAGCTCAATAAGAACACCTGGCACGATGTGCACGTGCATGGTGGCAGGGTGTGCATTACACAGCTCCAGGGCTGGCACCATTTCTACATATTCCTACTTTTTTTTTTTGACCAGTCACTGTAGGTTACTCTGACTGTCTTCATTTATGGAAACAGATGTTCATTTGTGTCCCTGTTTATGAGAGTATAAAGTCTTAGCACTTACAGAACACTTTATAGTGGACATTTTCGTCTTAAATTTCATTTGACTAACAGGTTGCTACACATTCATACCATGTTGTGTAAAACTGAATGTAGATCATCTATTTTGGATAGATATTAAAGACTTGCAAATAGATACTAGTCATGCAACTAGTGTGAGTTCAGCAGAACTGTCTATAATACGTGGTAAGTTAAATATGTGCAAAAGTTTGTGCAATATCAGCACCTGAGATTTTGAAGACACCTGCAGAGAGCCAGGTAATTTCACAAGGAGATCAGTAAAATCAGTCCTGTGAATACAGCTGTAAATCTGTGGTGGTTTGCTGTATGTCATAGCACAATAGCTTTGATTAACCACAAATCCCTGCAATAACATTTCTGTTCTCCCAAATCCTGGTTTCACCCAAAACATATGATCCATTCCACCAGAACCATTTTTGAACTGTTCATTTCCTTTCTGATCACTCCATCCACCTCCCTGGTTCAGTGCACTAGGACATAGAGCTTAAAGGAGTGACAGATGTGAAGTTTTCTTTAAAAGGAAATGGTGTTCATTTTTTATACATTCAGAGAGGAGAGAATATTATTATTTCTTTAATTACTTCAAAAATACACCTGACTTCTGTTACTGATTCCTCATGCTCATGGTAACAGCATCATGAGGCCTCACTGGCTATTGTTGCAAGCCTCAGGGACACTGGTGGAAAGTGGAGCATGAAAAGTGAATTGTTTCCCTATCACAATATACTGTTGATCCTTCTGGAACATTTTTGGTTGTTTTCTCTGTGCATGTGATATAGAAAATGGAAGCATGAAATGAAAATACTCTGTTTGGAAAAGCTGAAGATTCTGTTTGATAAACAGAACTAAAGTATTTATAAGACTTGAACATTTCCTTTTTGGGTCAATGCCTTGTCATTTTCTTCCCTGAGGCTAAAATCTCAGCATATTTTTGGGCATTCAAATCATGGCCTGAACTCAGGAAGAATGAGAGGATGAGTCTGATAGTGTGGGCATTCTGTTTCCTCTGTCTACCTGCCCTGTCACTCTCCTGTCCTTGACTTTTGTAGGCTGGTTCTTTCCGCAGAACACATCAGGTGTTTTGCTCCCTCCCAGTCTTCTATAGGGGACTGAGATTAGTCCCTCAGAAATTGCTGAGGTTCAGATGTCAGCCCTAATTCCCAGACTTGATAATGTCGTGAAGACAAAACCAGTCAAACTTGGATTGCCATCATCCCTCCCTCCATCCCACTGCACCCCGTCCTCTTCACACTTGTCCAAAACTTTTGGCGATGGCAATATCCAGATTGGGACATTCCAAGAAGAAAGACAGAAAACCATGTCAGTTACTAAAGACCTTTTATTCCCTGTGGATTTTTGGCCAAAGAACACACTGTGAAAAGGAGCCAGGGCTTCAAATACCAGGGGCAGGTCAGAGCAAGGCAGTGCTGTGTCCCCTGTTCTCTACACTAGCACAGTTCTGTGGACTCCTGCGGCCTTCTATGATGAGGTTAATCTCCCACTCCTACAGGAGCATGAACTGAAACAGGCTCATACCTGTAGCTGCAATTTTATTTCAGAACAGGATATAGTGTAGTAGCTGAAATGCATTCCTATTATTTTATTCTTCTCACAGGATCCTAATTCACAACCAATTTTTCATAGAACCCTCTGTCTTAAGGACACTTTCATGTACACATCATGGTCAACAGGCTGGGACCTACAAAGTCAGTGAGAACAATACTTGGAGCTCTTACTTTGGTTTCTACCACTTCCATCGGCACCGATTAGTGCCTTACACTGACAACACTCCTATTGTCTTTGGGGACAATTAGTAAAGTACCATGTTGTTCAGCACGACTAGGAAAGAGTCTCAATAATTGACCTTTAGATAATTGGAAGGAATCACTGAATCACAGAATATGCCGAGTTGGAAGGGACTCACAAGGATCACCAAGTCTAACCCTAAGTCCTGCACAGGACCGTCCCCAAGAGTCACACCACGTGCCCAAGAGCATTGTCCAAACTCTTCTTGTGTCAGGCTAGGACTTGTGACCACTGCCCTGGGGAGCCTGTTCTAGTGCCCAGCCACCCTCTGGGGGAAGAACCTTTTTCCAAAACCAACTTAAACCTCCCTTGACACACTTTCAGGCCATTCCCTCAGGTCCTGTCACTGGTCACCACAGAGCAGAGATCAGTGCCTGCCCCTCCTCTGCCCCTCACGAAGAAGTTGTAACTGCAATGAGGTTTTCCCTCAGTCTCCTCTTCTCCAGCTGAACACACCAAGTGCCCTCAGCTGCTCCTCATACAGCTTTCCCTCCAGACCCTTCACCATCTTTGTTGCCCTCCTTTGGACACTCTCTAATGGCTCAATATTTTCTTACATCGTGGTGCCCAAAACTGCCCCGATGCTGCAGGTGAGGCTGCCCCAGTGCAGAGCAGAGCGGGACAATCCCATCCCTTGCCCAGCTGGTGGTGCTGGGCCTGATGCCCCCCAGGACATGGCTGACCCTCCTGGCTGCCAGGGCACATGGCAAGGAAGTGGGATAGAGAGAGAAAGGGGAGAGGAGAACTTCATAGGACATCTATTAATGAATTCAAAGTAAAGATCTCCTTCTCTGAAGTCATTCTGTAGCCTAAAAATAGCAGTGAGATCCTCAGCTGGTGAGCACTGGCAATAGGTCCTTAGAAGCTTTGGGAGCTGTGCACAGCTAGTCTGAGTGCCATGATCTGAGTGTGTAGCTGTGCTGTGACTGCAAGCTTTGCAGTGAGCAGACTGCAGTGAGATGGCCTTATTACAGGCATTTTATCTAGATGAAACTAAACTGGTACTTACTGAATGTAAACAAGTGCATAATATGAACAGCATGCAATTTATATAATTAAGGATTGGTACAGAACACTACTCAGAAAGTTACATTATTTTTAATGATGCTCCTACTGTAGGGATACTGAACTGATCAGTATCCCAGAATTTACAAATCAGCTTCCCAAAATCAGTTCAGTATCCCAGAATTTACAAATCAGCTTCCCAAAATTTACAGACACACACACAGGTTTGTTGTCACTTACAGATATTAAATTATGAACATTATATTACAAACAAATCATCTTACCCGTACGAGCTTTATTTCCCTAGCTTCCCTTAGCTAGAAACTCCTTCACAGTCATATTTTGGGGCAGATGAAGCTCCATCCTTCCTGCCTGCTTCCCAAGCCATCTGTCAGTTGTGATCAGACGTGCCGCACGCCACGCAGCACAAAACTCGACCTGATGCCTCCTAACCGGGAAAGCAGGAGGCAGGAAGTTCCAGCTGAGGTTCACAGTTCCAAAGTCCGCAACCTTCTAATATTTTCAAGGTTTCGTGTGTTTCACGCAGGTCAACACATGGTCTGCTTCTCCTGAAAGTTCACTGACAGTTTAGTAACGTCGGGAGCTCCAGGGTTAGGAGGGAGAGAAAAGTACCTTTATGCAAAATAACTATTCTAATGGTAATTTTTATAGCATAGACATTTTAGTAAAATCTCGCCAGGGATCAGATTCTCGGCTGTGAGAAAGACCTAAATTTGTTTCAACTCTGATGTGCCAGTGCATAAGCTGCATTACTCTCACATATGGAATCCTATCACTGCTGTATCATAGATGTAATTAAAAACCTGCCATAACAAATGTGCACTATGCCCTACCAAGCTCTTGTGCTGACAAACTGCCAGAGGGGAAGAGTTTGATCTTTTACTCAATGTGGCTTGCCTCTGGTCCTAGAGGTTTCATCAAAGGACTTGAGAGAAGCAAGCCATGATGGAGCAGCAGGGAGAGGCAGCTTCAAGTAATCGCCTGCCAGGCTCTCCGGCCTTCCCATTACAACTCGCACACTGCTCTAGCACCAAGCAAAAGATAGGCAGAGCAAAACACTGAGCACAGTTTGTTTTATGGTGATAGCAGCTCCTTTCTACTAAGAATGTGAGTAGCAGAGTTCTGCACCAGCTGGTACTTCTGGGTGGTCTTCAAGGCTGACTTCAAATACCGGTCCGTGCAGTAAAACAGCATGGAAGTGTCAGAGACATAAGTAACTCTGGGAAGGTCCTTATCAGCAGACAAGCCTCCGTTTTTTGACCAGCTACACACTGAGAAGGAGCACAACAAGCCACCATTCTTGCCTAAAAATCCTGAGGCAAGGATTCATATAAGAAAAAACCAGTATGCAGGGTGTTTCTTTGAATAAATGAGTTCTCAAACTGAGAGCCAAATAATAATGATCAAATGCTAATAAGTATCTTCATCTACTTCCCAGTTGTATTAATCTCCCATACAAAAACATAGCTGATAAAAGCATGCTAGACTTGAGTGGTGGCAGGCCAGAGGATGATCTCGGGAATTGTTTACATATATGAAACCTCCAATTCATTTATTCAGTTCTTTTTTGTCTGTATTCCTATAAAAGTTTTCAGTATATGTCTCTTAATATCACCACTCCATATAAATTCCTCTATGATCATTATTGATATTATTTAATAAACAAAGCTGAAACCAACCTAATCAGAATATTTATAAAAGAACATTTTATGTTAACATGCAGATCATCTCTATTCCCAAATGGCTACTTTAATAAAATTGTAAGAAATTATTTTGCCTAAGGACTACATCTAGAGTCCCCAGAAATCAATGGGAATGCTTTTATGATTCAACAGGATTGACATCAGACCATAAATGAGCAGCATATTTTATAAAACATATCAGTTATTTACAACAGGCAGAAACCCTTTCTTTTGTGGCATGGAACTAATGTGGTATTTCAAAAGCACATGGAAGAAGATTGATGCCTCTGTTTAGAAAATTTGTAAAGCTTCAAATCAGTGGTGAAGTTTTCTACTCATTTTACTTGTGAGTAAAATCATTAGAAAACTTCACTGCTTTAAATAGTCACAAGATCCAATACTGTATTGGGAATGGATATCTGAAGTGATACTAAAGACAAAAAGCTTTAATTCAAAGAAGGTATGTAAAATCTGAAATTTATAGCTCTTCTTTTGCTAATTCAATTTTAAAATAAATGTTATTTTCAATAATCCTGCATTAATTTTAATAACACTATTTTTTTCATAGTGGAAGAACTTTAAAAGTATCCACTATGCACTAAAGGCTAAGACAGGAAAAAAAAAATCACCTGGGAATGTTAAAATTCAAAGACCTAAATATATCTATGACATATTCCAGCTGTATACAAACCGCACTTAATCCTGTATGGAGAACTTGGCATTCAAACCAACAGCTCTAACAAACAGAGCTACGTTTTCATTTGCTATTAGTGCCCTTCACTTTTGTCTGCTGAGGGAAAGGTTCATTTGAAGACAAAGCTTTGCTGGGTAGAATAGCAGAGCACACTCTGTCAGTGTTATCAGTGTCTTTCAATGGGGAACATATTTAACTTGACACAGGAGTAAAAAGAAACATAGAAATAGGACTTGTGAACTGAAGTAAAAATGTATGGAGCTCTATTATATCTCTCAGGAACAGAGAAGCAGAGGAGAGGCAGTGGCACCTTTGATACCCCACATCACAGAGGAAAAAAGAGTTTTGTTAAAATACACTGATGGAAAGCCTGGATTTTCAGAGGAACCAGAGCTCACATCCAGACCCTGAACACAAGAGAACCCAACAACAACCATTACCAGCACTATGGCTGGCAGGAGAGAGCAAGGCAGCTAAACTCCAATTTTCCTCTGAGACCCACAGCATGCTCTAGTTCCTCAATGGCAGTTGTACAGTGGCACCACAGCACCCTCCCAAACTTCTGTGATATTTCTAACACTTTTTGTGTTCCAACCTACTCCCTGAAGAAATCACGTCTTTTTTTTTTGCACACTGATAGCAAAAGCAGCTCCTGTGGCTCAGAAATGTAGATTATTTTATTATTGTGTTTACACCTTTAGTACACTAGCAAAATTCTGTTTGGTCATAACACTTGTTTCAAAAAAGAAAAAAATATTATTTTGCAGGTAATATGGGAGATTTGCTTCTTTCACTATAAATTGAGGTCCTGGATTTTGGAACAACTGAAACAAAAGAGGCTGTCATATCATTGTATCTATCTAAAGCAGGCAATTGTTACTTGTGATGATGTCACAAAAACAAATTTAGACAGACTGAGTCCTGAAGAAACATGGAAATTATTTTATAACAGCTTAAAATGGACTTCATAGTATTTCTAGCAAAGAAGTCTACACTTCAGTTTGATGCCAATGCTCCTGCCACTACACAAAGTTAAAACTAAAGGTTTATGCAACTTTTCAAACCAATGATGAGAGTAAAATAGATTTAAATCCTACAAGTGCAACATGAAATAGCTGCTGTTCCTTCCAGCTCCTTCTCTCTTACGCCACAGGAGCAGGAAGGGAACTGGTGATTGTAGGGCCAGTCAGGGAGGAAAGGCAGCAAGAACCTGAGAGCTGGGTTTGAGTGTTGCAGTGAACAACTTCTAATTTAGCACACCTTACAGAGTATTAATTCAATTTACAAGGTTTTAAGGGCAACAGCTTAATGAAATAAGTATCTGTTCTTATATATGTTTTTTACCCATTTTTAAGGCAAGAAGGTATTTGAATGAATCTCTGAGACTTCTTACTGGCACGGGGTTCTGTCCTCCACATCTAGGAACCATCTGTGTGCAGAGGACTAAACCTCTTTCCCAAACAGTTCCTTCCCACAGTGTAAACCTGCTGCTGCTTTTAGAATGCTGAATTCCTGACACTGAATGTGCTGTACAAAGGAATAGATAGACATAAAAAAAAATGTGGTCTGAGAGATGCTGAACAGTTTGTGATCTCCTGTAGTCGCAGATACGACTTCACCAAGCAGTCTCAAGGTTCTGGGTGTCTGTCTCTAGTTTCTAAGGGAAGGGCAATTAAAATAAAGAAGAAAAACTGTTTGGGTTGGGTGCCTGGCCAGCAAAGTCCATGATTTGTTTGGCCCCTCTCTGTAACAGCTTAACAAGGGGTTCTAATACAGTACCATCATCTGCTGAATTCATGTTAAGCCTGTGATTTATTTTAACTTTTTTTTCCTCTTTAAAGCAGAGCTTACTGACCCTACATTGATATAGAATTAGTAACTCTGTATTAATATAGAATATATTAATATAGAATTAATATAAAATTAGTAACTTTAGTACTAAAATTTCATGATGAAAAACGAAAGCTTCAAGCAGTGGAAAACTGCATCTTAAGAAGTAAGAAAAGCCAGTTCCTCACAAATGCATCATGACATTTTTGAGAGTGAAGGTTATCAAGGCTAGATTGGTTTCTTCAGTCCTGGGGATGAACAGTGTGTGAGTACTATTTCAGAAGCTTGTGTTTCTGAAACCACATGATCCATTTTTATCTCTTTATGTAGGTATGGTCTGGCCTTTTGAAATTCTAACTGCAACCACATGAATAATATTTAGATTGGTGCTTTGTTATTGAGATTTTTTTAATGTGAAATTATGTGCAGCATAAAGATTACATGCCTGATTAGTGAAAATCACACTGTTTAAGACTGCATACAATTTCTGCTTTTATTTCTAAAAGCACAAATAACAAAACAATTATTATACAAATATTATAACAACTGTTATATAAATATTATGACAGTTTCTTATACATTCTGCTCATATGTATTTGTAAGATTCACAATACTGCTGTTTCATACTTGGTCCTGTACTAATATTTCAGGGGAAAAGTTCCAAGCATTTAAACATTAGGTTAATTTTCAGTGCAAAATATTCTTCCTGAGGCCATGTTTGATTTAATTAAAATAAATATTAGGGACAGGAGTGTGTGCTGGCTTGGAACCTGAATTTCCTGAGCTTGGTTGAAATAAAGTATCTCCCACTGATATTTTAAAGATTTGAAGTAAAGAACAGCATTCCATATTTCTGTGGTATAAGGCCACCGCTCTCCAGATGATAGAACTTGCAAATCTTTTAAGTTTGTGTCGTTTTGTTGTATTTAATGAACGAGCCTGTGTGGAAGCTGCAGGTTAATCAGGCACAGCACTAATGGGAACGGCTCTCCCTGGATTTCTGTCCTTGCTGACACGTCCTGCAGTTCTGGTCCCGGGGTCCCCTGCGAGGCACTACAGTTCTGTTCCTTTTAGGTGCTTTGAAAATCGCTTTGCAAGTTGCCTTTCAACAAAGGAAAGTATTTGTTAACGTGCTGTGTTTGCAAGTAGCATTTAAACGTTTTTATCATCTAATCAGAAAGCTGTAAGGAACATTTACTGAAAAGGAAATCTTTGCAACTTGGGACATCGGCAAATGAAAAGTGACAAAATTCAATGGAAACATTTTAGTGTTTCTCAATCTGTTTCCTATCAGAGGCTTAGCAATTTGCATGGTTGAGATGTAAAAAACAAACAGAAAAAAGCCCTAAACTTTGTTCTTACTCGATTATCAACTAAAAGCAGTTGTCATTTGAATGTTTTCAGGCGTGCTTGTGAGCAGCACGTTTTGTGCATGGCTGCAGTGCTGAGAGGGCAAACTGTGTTTTCCTTCAGGTGCTGTTTGCTGCGTGAGGGTGAAGTGATTTACTAACTGTGTTTTACTGTGCTGGTGTCTGTAAGTGAGGTAAGTACAGGGTAACAATTAGCAGTGGCCAGAGAAGTGTTGACACAAATTCCTAGAGGAGATTTACTCTTCGTGCTGATCTGTCAGTAAACAATGCTAAACTTTACCAAGAAACAACAAGTTTTTAGTCTATAAGTCCTTTTGTTCGTGAATGTTGCTGAATTTTACTTTCCATCTGGCCCAGGTCCTGGGGGCTTTATGCTTATGCCTATTGATAAAGGCCAGGTGGTCAAGTTTTGGGAGCTGTCTGTCACTTCTTCAGAAATGGGATGTGGCTGTAGTGGAGAGAAAAATAGAGAAACAAAAGGGGTGGGCAGGGGAGCAAAATTCCTCTCATTCCCAGCCTCTTCTCCTGTTCAAGCTCAGCAACACCTGGATGTTCCCTCAGTAATGGCTGCTCTGGGGGTTCCTTGGAGGCTGCTGGGAGAAGCAGGAGTGTCTTTCATCAAGCAGTATCTCGAGAGTGCTCGGTGAATGCGCTGCAGCCTTTCCCTTGCTTTCTGAGATGTCTGTGGTAATTGAGCTGTTGTGCCTAGAAAGTGCTCTTTGCTGGGCTTTGTCCCAGAACCTTCCTCATAAACGATGCATTCTCTTTTCAGGAAAGGGTGTTCATATAATGTGTATGGTTACTGGCTATGTGGTGGCATTAGTCTGGTGTTTGTAAGAATTTCAAGTCACATTTCTCCCAGCTTGCTAAATACATTAGCTCATTTTCATACTGTGTGAGTCCCTGTCTTGCAATTTCTGCTTAATTGAGATGAATTGTGTGGGACAGAAGGCACCTTGTGCTCTTTGTCATAAAATGGGCATCTAAAACTCAAACCCAGAATGTTTCCTTACAGAGCACAGGCCTCTGGGATTGTAGTAACTTTCAGCTGCTCTTATCAGGATTGACTTCAGTGACATCTGTATCCTCTTGAAGGAAAAAAAAAAACCCAGACATTCTTAAATACAGGAGTAAGATGTCGGAAGACATTTAACAAAATGCAACTTCAGTTTCGATTAGGATATAAATTTTATTTAGGTCTTCGTGGTCATTGAATCCATGTTTCAGCAAAGGAAACTTTGCTGGAGCAAACTGGGTCAAAACTATTGTGCTGGTTTGAAGAGGGCATAAATGTAACTGGAGAAGTTTAGCTGGTCCTTGGCTTTTCCAGTGTCAATCCAGTGAACAGGTGGCTATTTACAGCAGTGTTTACTAAAGAGGTACTTAGGATAATATTTACTAACTAAGAGCAGTGGAGAGAGAAAGCAACCAAATGTTTTGGTTACTCTGGAATTCCTCCCTTGTCAGCATGGGAGGGCGGTGGGCTCGGGCAGAGCAGTGAGCCTGCAGCTTGTTCTCCGTCCCTTCCTCACTTTCCTTCTTCAGCTCCTCCCAGAGAACAAGTGGTGTCTTTTACACCGAGTGTGAGGAGCAGATCCTTTGCTAATGAGCTGTAGTGGAAAGCAGATGATCGTGTCTGCTCCATAAATTCTCACCAAATCTTCCCTGAGGGCTGAATTGAGATTCATTGCATACTATTTACCTATTACAACGATTCCTGGGAAGTTTATTGCCAGCCATTTTCCTTTTCACGGTGACTTCTATAAAAATTTCCAGGTGTTGCAGAAGTATTGGAAGTACTTATCAATGTTCTCTGAAAAGCATCTTAAGGATCTGAATTTTCCCAAGCTTTAGGTATTGTCCTATGATTTTTTTAATGCTCTGTTAAGTGATTCAACTGAATTTGTATCTCTCTCTGCCTGTGAAAATTATTTTGAAACAATGGCTCACTTCAGTTCAGTGGGAGAAGTGACTGATGAACTGTGCATCTTGCTTAGTACCAGATACTGACCATTGTCCTTAATTCTGTCTAGTTTTGAAAGCACATTTAAATATTTTCCTATTTTAAGTTTTCCATTATTTTTCTTCCTTGATAAATAGGAATAACAGCTTCTAGATATCTTAATATCTAGAGATCATATTTACTAATTTCAATTTTGAAAAAAATTAATATTTTAATGTTTTGTTAACTCTTTAATATTGCACCCATCTCTAGTAACCTCAGTGTTTCTGTAGAGTGCCTGACAAATGTTGGTAAGTTTAACTTTCAGCTTGAAAAGTTTAGGAGCTTATTGGGCACTGCTACATTCAGCAGAGCCCTTCCACTGCTTTCTTTAGGAACTGAATCAAGTCCATAATTTGTGTTTTCACTTCCTCTGAACCTAAAGGACTTTCAAATTTTGGTCATGTGTGGGACTGAACTGATTATTTTGCAAGTTTACATTATTTGAAAGTTTACAACTTTATAGATTGTTGTATTGCTTACAGTTAACTTTATTCCCCGATAAGAAAGGTGAAAATTTTCATAAATATGTGGTGAATATACAAGTTAAAATTTTACATATAATTAGATGTTCAACCTGTAACTGGGACCAATTAAAAAGGAAGATAATTTGATTAAAGCCTATGGGTTGAGGGTACCATACAGATGTACTCAGAATAGATCTCTGGAAACTATTGAAGAGTTGTCTAACACAAGAGCAGGGTAGGAATGTTTTGCTCTCAATTAGTCTGTGTAATTGGCTGGTGTCAGAGCAGTACTGTAGAACAGACTTGCAATGTGACACTCACCAATGAGGAGATTTACCTCCAGTCTTAGGCACTAATTGAGGTCAAATAATGTAACTGGAAAGCTCACTTTGGACCTAAGACCAGTGTCAATTAGATTTCCTAATGCAGATCCTAGCTGCATTTTATTGTAAAAATTATATAAACTTATCTGGGTAGATCACAGATTCCCTGGAAAAAAATGAATTAGGTATAATAGCCTCTTTTTGGTTTTGTATTCACCAAATAGCTTCCCCTAAAGAGTCTGGTTTACAAAACTTGTGTGCAAACTGCTGGCTGCCCAGTTATTCTTGGCATGAGCTTGATTTCAGTTTTGTATTGACAGAAAACAAAGGAACAAAAAGCACTGTGTGGAATGAAGATGTGCAGTTTTGAGTGTGGCTCCATGTTGTCCAATATACTTATGGAGCAATGTGATGGTATTTTTAAGATGATGCCTAAGTAATCAAGCATAGCATGAAATACTGTGAGCTGCATTTGGCAGCTAATTCAACACTTTGCAGTCCTGATTAGAGAATGAACAGGTTTATGCAGGTAGGTAGTTATAAAATAAACATTGTCAGCTACTGGGGTACATAACTTTAGTTTGAATAGGAACAAAGTAAAATCAACTGTAAATTTTAAAAGTTTATTATCTTACATAGGTGCCATGTCTTTAATTTCATATTTCTACTGGAATGGTGATAATATAAATGTCTGCAGTGCTTGTTGTAGAACAGGATCCTTCCAAAGGTTTCAAGATTGGCATTTCATTCGGTTAAAATCTGGATTAACACACCATTGACATTAGAAGGGCAAAACTGGTTTGGAAGCAGACTCCTTAGAAGACCAGGATAAAAATGAGAGACTACTAGCAAATCTGAAACATGCTGTTAGGTTTTGGACCTTTCAAAGACATGTATTTTGAGATAAATGTGCAATAAAGCCTGTGTTTAATCTAGGAAGAGGAGCAGTATTCTACTGGTAAAAAGCAGAAGGAAAATAAATTGCATCATCTATAACCTTTGCAGTCATAGGCTCAGTGAACAGAACATCAAAACCAAATGTAAGGAAAACAAGCCTCTGTATTCAATTTACCTAGTGATATCCGGCCTTAGAGAAGATTTAAGTACATTCATTCTTTTAGCTACAGTGTGAAAAAATCAGCACCAAGCTCAGCCTTCAGTGGATGAATATATCTAGGGGGAAAACTGCTTGAAGCTAGATCCAAGGTCTGTCAAAGTGACTGGAAATAGTTCCAGAGGCTCCAGGGGCTGTAGAGGAGGCTCTTAAACATGTAAATGACAGTTCGATTGCTTTGGGTGAGCAGCATTTCTGTTAATCATCCAGCAAAATAGATCTGATTATTTGGAACAGCAAATAGCCATTTGGTTTCTGACAGAGTGCATGTTTAAGCATATCAAATGTGTTTGGAGTTAGAGAAGGAAGAATCTCAAGATGTTTGGGTTTGGTTTGGATACGCATCCAGAGTCTGCGTGCTTTGTTAAAGCTCTTTATCTGCACCCAGGGCTCGTTGAGCAAGGACCCCTTTGCTTGGCTCTTCCAGCACCAGGGAGCCAAGAGTGCCAGAGCAGCCTGCTGGTAAAAGGAATGAAAAGTTCCTGGGCAGCAACAGAGGGTTTTTTGAGAAGCAAGTGTCTTTAAAAACAGCTCAGCTTCCCGAAGTGTTTGTGTGAAGATAGTTTAACATAAACTCTCTGCTTCCATGTAGGAGGCTGGCTGAGGCCACTGTGCCCCTCTGAGGTGGGGTCCTCCTCTCCTGCTGCAGACACAGCCCTCCAGTGCCCTGAGGGTCCCTGGGGCTTTGCTGGCAACACTGACATTGCTGGTTCGGTGTAACAGGAAAATCTTACAGGTGTCTCTCTTCACAGTTTCCTTTCAGGTGTGTGGATGTGCATGGGGGTATGGAAGGGGGATGGTGGGGAGTGAAATCTGGAATTTACCTTCCAGTCCTGCTCAGAGTAGAGTCTCTCCTAGTGCTGGTTTGATGGCTCCATTTGCTCTCCCTGCTGGGTGCCTGAGAACATGAGAAGGGCTGATGTCCTTCCCATCCTGAAATTAGGAACCTGCAGTTGTGTCCAGGAGAATCTGACAATGGTAGGGAATGGTGAAAATTAGGAGGTATGAAAGAGTCATATGGAGACAAAACTCTCCATGTTATGCCTGCTTTCTTTCTGTTGGAAAAAATCTTTACTGCAGGAGGAATACAAAACAAGGAGAGTGAATCCTTCAATGTATTGCACTTGCATAGTTGGAATTGTGCTTTATACTGCTGCCAGTGCAAAATACCAGTGCTAGTCTGCTCATGAGACAGCCTGGCTCATGGAAGATGGTACCTCATGGAGTTTATGTTGACAAAATATCTGAATTCCCATTTTTCATTGAGATGAAACCGATCCAATGGAGTGACTGACATCCCTTAACTTAGAGGCTGTGGCTGAAGTTATGACTGTGTGCACTCTTACTAAATTTGTCACTTTGAGTCTGACAATTTATGGAGCTCTGTCACTGCAATGACAGAATCTGTACCTAATTTATGGAAGTTTTGCTCTTCTGAGAATTCCTTTCCTAAACAGAAACTAGCCAAATAAATTTTATTTTATATCTAATTAGAGTATAAGTAGGTAAATATGTATCTGAGGACCACGGATTAACCTGAGGGTATTAAATGAAAAATTCATTTCTTGATTGCTTTTGAAAAGAACCATAAAAAGTATCATTCTGAAGACAGCTGTCATCTCTTATTGGCCTCTGTATGTGTGGGGTTTTTTGTTTGTTTAAGGGGAGGAGTAGAAGTCGTCTTTGGCAAGGTTTCCTTGTCTAAGAATCTCTGATTATGACTGTTGTGCTTCAGCTATCCTGGTGCCTGGTTCTGTGCCAGGATTTATCAGGATGGAGGATGTTCTCAGTGCTGGTGTGCTTTTTGCCACTAGCAGTGGTTTTTCCTAATAGGGCAAGTTTATAAAGCACATTACCAAGAAGGGAATAATGGGAAAGGAATTTTCAGTGCGATTTTTTTTGTTTGTTTGTTTGTTTTCCTCTTTTAAAAAGGGAGATGGAGACAAAGGATGGAGTTAATAGAAAATCTTGCTCTCCAGTTAGCCTAAAAGATGACCTGCAGGTTTTGGAATTACGGTATGTTCAAAGATATGTCACTGAAATAATGTAATGCCACAGACATTAGGCCATAATGACCTAAAAAAGTATGTGTTTAGTAGTTTGCAGCTGGAGTCAAGGAAGGAACAAAACCACTTGAAGTGAGCCAGACCCACACATTCTGAAAATCATTATTACATTTAGAGCACTGGAGAGAGAAAATATTCCTACTAACAATTTGCCTTTGGTTTAGATTAAATGTCACATGATTAGTGGCTTGCAAGGGTGCAAGGAGAGCTTTTACAGAGGATTTTGGATTTTTTATGTAGCTATCAACTGGGATCCAGAGATCATGACTGTGGTCCTCATCAACGGTGGTCTGGAATTTTAGGGGATGGAGTTTTTGTTTTGGGATTTTTTTAGCAAAGAGAAAGGACTTACAAGAAATAGGAATTGATATGGGCCACCCAGAATAGATGAAGGGTCTTCTGAGTGTCTTGAAATACTTTCTGATCATCAGAAGGTCCAAATGAGTATAACTGTGTGCTCAGTAGTTAACTGAATTAAAGATTAATTTATTAATACCTTAAATTTCAAAGGTCTAATAAGGCCTTATTATTTTACTGTCAATCTTGCCTGTGTACCCTATGCAGTCCTCCCAGTGCAAACAGCAGCATGAAGGGGTAAAGTCACTGTTGGTGGTGACACAGCTTTCCTAGTGACTGCCTTAGCAGTGGGCAGAGGCAGGCACTTCAGATGCACTAACTGCCAGTGCTGTGCCCTAACAACCAGATAATTGTCCTGAGGTGCACCTTATTTGGGGCCTAATTCACCTAATTGGCATGAGACATCTGGGATCCAACATCAGAGCTTTCTTCTAGTGTTATTTTTTCTCCATATGTTATCTTAATGGTCCTCAAAGCAGTTTTGATTGGGTACCTACCAGCTGGATGAATTGTTATTTATTCATCTCACGGGGTCTTTCTGTACTTATTTGTAAATGAAACCAATAATCCAATGCTCTTGCCTTCCTTGGGTGAGTTAGTAACCCCCTAAGGACAAACTTCAGGTGCTTCAAAGCACCTCTTATTACCCTGCTTCGCCCGTGAGCACAAATTTTAGTTGGAAGCTTTTCCTGAAGAGGGGTCTGCATTTTCCAGAGCCTATCAGTTTGTTCCAGGGACATTGGCTGAGATAATGGATCACCCATTCCTACAAATCTGGTCCGTTTTACTGGATAAAATCCAACTTATTAGCAGTTATCCCAAAAGTGAAGGTGGTATGAGGGACTAAGTAAAAAAGTGGTTCTGATGTGGCTACAAAGACATCCACTTTGATCATTTTTTTTAATGGAATGTTGATGCTGTGGTGTTTGGGTATTCTCAAATGGAAAATGTTTTGTTTCCTCATTCCTAGTCTGGTCTCAGTATGTTCAGCAATTCCATGGATAGTCTGCTCCAGAACATCTTTGGTTAATAAGAAGCTGAGAGATAAACCTTGTGATAATTGATAAGTCATTAGCAGGACTCTTGTTCATCAGATAAGGCCATTAATGGTTTCACATTTCCTAAAAACTGGCAGTGTTGAGTCACTACAGGATATAAGATGAGGAATTGTGTTGCAGCATAGTTTGAATGCAGTGCAGATTTACATCCCACTGTGTTTGTTTCTGCAATACATACTCTTTCTCTTTGAATACTCAGCTGGAATTTGGGTGCTTGTGTTGTGAGGAATTTATATTTTATTCCCTCAGATTTTGTACAGCAGAAGCTGTCTTTTGTTCTCTGGTTTCTCTGTTATGTGTCCTAATCAGTGGGTTTTCTCACTAGAAAGATATTTCACTTTTTTTTACTATATAGGTGTTAGAAGCGTTGTGATTTGAGCATCATGGAGTCAAGCCATTCCATAACTACAGTACAAACGAGGAAAAAAAATCTTTCAGAATTCATTCCAAGTTTCTTATGATTTCTTTTTTTTTTTAAATTTGAAATTGAAATTTTTTTTTGGCTAGTTGGAATTGGAGTTGTCATTTACCTGGTATGGTATAAAAGTCGAAAAGCCAATGAAGACAATAACATTGCATGACTTAGACATTCAGAGCTCTTAATATTGGTACTGAGAATTTTATCCTGTTTCAAACACAGGCAGGTTGAAGAGTTGAATCTTTGATCTTATTGAAAGAACTGTTTTGTTTGTTGTTGTTTTTTTATTTCAAATCATGTATCAATTGAACTGAACAGTTATGAAATGACAGCTTTGCTGGAGAGCTTGCGTCTCGCAGTATTTATAGGAAAGGTCACTTCTAATGAAGTGCTGAAGTAGGTCAGGAGTGATTCCTGGGTTTTTGGGACTGACTGTGTGCAGCCAAGATGCCCTCGCGGGCACTTGGGCTTTGCGCTCCGGGACAGACCCCAGCAGTGCTGACTGCCACTGATGGAAACGGCTGGAAATGCAGCCAGCGCTCCACTGCCCAAGTGAGGGATTAGCAGCAGACAATAAGTTACTTTGGGAGTCTTTTTCACTTTTTTTTGTGTTGCTCCAATCGCAGTTCGGATTTTAAAACACTGTTGCTGACTGGAATTGAACCTGTCTCTCAAAGGACCATTCCTAGCCAGTGACCTGTAGCATTCATCCCTATCACCTTAGGGGATGAAAGCTTCTTGTTGTTCTGTCTCCATCCAGTCCTATCTTCTGCTGATAAATATCCCTTAATGTTTCATACTGAATTTGATAAATGAGCTTTTTATATTGAATAAAAGATCAGTTGTGAAATTTCCTGCTACTTCAGTCTAATTTTGGAAAAGACTGCACAACTGGTACACAAATTCCTTGCTTACAGTGAAGTGAAGATAAGAGAGGAGATAACATCCTGGCTGAACTGAGGGACGAATTCTGATGGCATTGCTATTGAAAAGCAGGCCTGTTTTTAACCGATTTCTCCCCATCCATAAGCGTAAGAACTTGCTTGATCTCAATAACAATGTGATGTGAGTCACTGAAGGCTTAATCTATACCTTAGTACCTCAGTCTGAAACACTCCTATGGGAATTCTACAAACCCATTTACAAACGTTCTTTTAACTATGGAGTAAATTTTGCCTGAAAAATATTATGGCTGCCTAGCATATTATGAGGACATCTCTGGGTATACAATAATGGACCATGTTTATATACTGTAGCTGCTTTAAACCTGTGTCTGTGAGTAAAAAAATTGAATCTGGTGGTTAGTGTCTGAATCTTGAGGGCTAAGCACATGAAGTCGGGAAAGTCGGGGAAAGTCGGTACCAACTGCACGGGCTGCTCCTCTGCCAGTGTGAAGTGCAGCCTGTGTCCAGACGGCAGATAAGGAGCGTGCTCTGATTAGCATACAACTTAAGGAGTTAATTGCAGCGCTTAAGTGAGCTGATAGCATCTCAAACTACAGTCTTGAAAGTGTCAGAGGAAGAATAACAGTAATTTGACTGTTTGAGATGGGAACACATCCTCTGCTGATAAAAGCCAACATCACTGGCGTTGCCGGAGTGTAACTCGCTGTGCTAGGCAATGTCAAAAGCTACTGGGAAGAGCTTTTTAAAGCCTCTCTGGAGCCTGCCTATGTATGTCCGGACACGTGTTAAAGCTCCCTTAGCATTCGGTATGGAAGGTACAGCCGTTGCATAAATAGTGACTTCTTTTTATAAACGCTGTACTCCTCCGATAATTCTTTTTAAAATACTTGGAAGGTCCTAGAGAAACAGACAACTGAAAGGTGGCAGAATCTGACCTGTACTTACTAATTTTGAAATGCAGTTCGAAAGGTAATAGTCAGTTTTGAGATCAGTTTATCTGTTATTGTGTGGAATGTAATATAACACAGTTTCATTCATCTGAAATGATGCATGTGAAGTCATTTGCGCTATGTCGAGGGCACCGAGCTTCCTAGTGCGGGGGGTGGAAGAGAAGACAGAAAGGACCACAGAGTGAAGGGAGATGTTGATGTTACTAAATATATCTCAAGATCTGTCAGGTCCAGACACGTCACTGGGAAATCTGGAGACAATGCCTTGTAGCTGGTGATTAGGGCTAAATCAACTGAGGGACGGAAGTGTTAACACTGGTTCTTAACTCTTCGTGGGTTGAAGCGTATTTACTGTACTCACCGACAATTTAATGGGAGAGAAAACAGTGAGAAAAAATAGCAGAGCACTATCCTATTTTAACTAGCGATTTGTAGCAGCTGCTCTTGGGCAATCTCACTTTAAGGTCCCTGTGAAAAAAGTTGGTCTTACTATGGTCCTGTTACATCAGTACGTAGTGACTTGTAGTAACTGTGGTTCATCTTGCTTTCCCTGGAAATAAGGAAGGCGTTTGCTGAGTCACAGCTCTTTCCCAGGGCTCCTAGGCCAGGGCAGTTGTGTACAAGCTCTTACACAATAGCCAAAAATGCTCGGTGTCAGCCTACAGCAGCAGAGCTAGAGCTTTGAACCTTTATAATCTTCAGTATTTTAATCAAATTCTGTTTGGCCTGGGACTATGTAAAAATTTAAAAAGCTCTCTGAAGTGCACACATTTCTAATTAACAAGGAAATCATCTTCATAATTTTTTCCCTTCAAAACCAGACAATTCCTGAAATTTCTTTTTTTTTACCAAGTGCTTTAGGCAGTGATTATTCCCAGTGATTTCTGCTGTTCTTCATGCATCTCCCACATCAATTGATACAGAGGACTCGTCGGGGCACTGTTGTCCCTGTTTAATCCGCAGTATGTACTTGCAGGAAGGCAGCAGAAAGGTGCCCAAGCCAACTTCAAAAGACTGTCACTTGAAGAAAAGAATCGGCAGCGTTTCCAGCAATTAGTGACAATAGGGGCACGCACCTGTGGTGAGGAACTTTGACTCAAAGAAGCTGCTCTGAAAAACCTTTAAGCACTGTGGATTTCTAGTCTTAGATTTGAAGAACTGACAGAAATGACCTGTTCACCTCTGAACTGGTGACCTACAGGTGGGAAGCAGTATTGTTAGAGGCATGTAAGCAGAATGTAAGGCTGTGTTGTTTTGATGTTTAAAGTATCCATTTCATCTTGATGCAAAGAATAACAAAGGGGCGGTCTGGCTGATGAAAGGCAAAACTGCACTTGAGTTAGCTCAGCTAGAAAGCTAACTTCTGCAAATATTTTCACAATGTGCATGGTGGAGATGTGTTAATTCATTTGTACTTAAAACCAAAGTCAAGGATTTTAAGACTCCTGTTGTCCTTAACTATACACATGTTCTGCAGCCTCTAAGCCTTTGTAACCTTGTAAAGTAACACAATTTTGTTTTAAAAATTATTGATGCAGAGCTCTGTGTCGTTGGCTTCAATGGCAGGAGTTTCAAGACCTAATATTGTTCAAGAACCTTAATTCTTGTGGATTGTGTTACTAAGGCACAGAGCAAGGTGGTGCCAGGGAAATTAGGTGAAGAACACTGGAAAACAGTTCTTTTAGAAGCTGTGTTGCTATTAAGGAACTAATGACAGCCAGTGAAGTCATAAGAGGAGCTGGGAGCAGTCAGTTGCTCCAAAATGGTATGTTCATGCTGGATGTGACTATTATTACAGGAGAATTACAGCAGTACTGTGCTGCAAAAAGTGAAGGTAAGAACCATCACTGGTTTCTTCAAGTGCTTGAGACTGGCAGAAATCTCCTAAGTGGTCCCCACTGTGAGATTTTAAATTGGGTAGGAGGAAGAGGGAGGCTATGTATGACCAAGGGGAATTTGGCTAGTGAAATGTTTTAGGATGGCATAAAAATTATAAAACACTCTGATAAATAATGTGCTATTTAACATGCAGTGGTTGCTGTTAAGATGTTTTACTCCTATAGAAATTGATGGCAATGCTCTCTCTCACGTGTTCAGTATGAATTCTTAAAACAGAAGGAGCAGATGTATCCTTTTCCAATAACTTCCCCTTTCTCTGCTCCTTCTCTAATGGCAGATGCCTTTCTATAAGGTATCTTTTCTGTTATAGGTAGAGAAGCCCTGTACACTTAACATCAAATAAGACTCAATCAAGCAAAATTCTCTATAACATGTGCATATATCCCTGGGAGACAAACGTGCTGGACATGCTGAACTGTGCCATACACACTGCTTGGTGCAGTGCTGGGAGATGCCAACGTGAGGCTGAGCAGTGGCTGCAAGAACTGCAGGAAACCAAGCAGTTATTTGGAGCAGATTTGAAACATTTAACAGACAGGCTAATAATTGCTTCATCCATACGCTTACGGGCACAGCATTTCTCAGAATCAGCAAGTAAAACATTCCAAGTGTGACAGGAGGATATTTATCCAACAATAAAGAAATCTTGTCTAAAATATACTTTCATTTTTTTTAGGTGACAACTCATTGGAAGGGATAAAAGGCTCACAAACAGATATGTATATTACCTAGTAAAATTCAATTTTATTAAGCATAGCTACCAGTTGCTGCTTGGAAATCCAGTTCCAAACGGAATTAAAATGGCAGAAGTGTACAGCACCTGTCTTCCCAAAGACTTACCAAATTTTATAGGATCACAAAAAAGTCACATGAAACTGGAGTAGCTAATTTCAAAATCATTTTAATAACGAATCATTTGAATTTAAGCAGATGAAGGATAAGCTGAAACAGGGATAAACTGAAAAGGCCATGTGCCGAGTCCCTTCATTATCTATGTGGCTAGAAACTACTGTGCTTTATCATCTGCTGTCTCTTTTTGCTATCTCCCTCTTTAATTTTCCTAAATGGCTGATGCACTGCTGCTGAGATAAGGTATTTAATATGGGAAAGGATTTAGATGTTCCTACAAGACCAGTCTAGGCTCCCTTTTTTTAAAATGTCATCTTGATTTGTGCTTTTTTCTTCTCTCTAAGTAATAGGCAGAGGGATTATGAAATTAATCTGGAAGCTAAATTCCACTAACAAAATCCTTGTATCCATTGGTAACATAAATAACACTTGGTTCATAATACAATAATCCCAGATAGTAACCACTATGAGAAGACTCATAAACTAAACCTCATATTAGATACATTACCTTTAAAATTAACCTTTTTTGGGGGGAAGCTGTAGATCCACATATATTTAATTTGAAATAGTTATCTAATTTAACTTGTTTATGGCATTTTTTAAAAAGCAAAGGAAAACATTCTTGATATTAAAGAATCACCCATAATAGAGATATACCTGTTATTTGTATATCTTAAAACTCATCCTGTAGCAATCCCATGGACTTTTTCAATTAAGTATTGAAGTTTAGTTTCTACCCTAATTGTAAACCATGTTCTGTCATCTTTACAAATGCTAAGTAGCATCTTCCTCCCCATGTCTGTGTTCTACACATGGCCAGGGGATCCCTCTACACAGAGGGGATCTGCAGGGCACACCAGGAGGTGTCCACACACCCATTTTAGGGTGGATCAGAAGTGCATTTCTGAAGTGAGTCTCCCATCCCACCCCCTGCTTCCTGGGCATTGACTCCATTCCCAGGCCAGCCTTGGAGCTCACAAACACACATGACAAACGTGCTTCAGGAACAAAATAAAATGCTCCAGCCCTTACTGAGTGTTCAGTTGTGGGGAACAGATTAGAGTCTGTCTGAAGTAACACCCTCTGATGTGACCCACTGGGTACTGATAACCCTACAACTGAAAGATGGTGTCCAAAGCTTGTGCAGCTGAACGAGCCATCCCTGTACACAGGGTGAGAAGTGTGGAACTGCTCATGTGTGCACCTGAAACTCTGGAGGTTGAGTCTTCTAATAGATACACTTTAAACCACGAGGGTTAAAATGATCTAGAAGGGTGTGTGGTACTGGACAGGGAAGGATGTGATTCTTGAATAAAGTCTGCAAGGCTGAGAGAACTGGTGTTGGTAGGTAGCAAATTCCCAATCGCTCAAAGGAGTCAGGTCACATAATACAACAGCAGGATGGTCAGTGGTTACTTGATTTTCCTCAGTAGTGGGCCAAAGGGTGGAGAGTACCTCACCAAAGTGTGTTTTTTTCATGCATTGCATCTTTGTCAACAGCTGTCTCAGAAATCAAAACTAAGAGTTCAATCTACTGGTTTGCTATAGAAGTAGGTCTTCTGATGCATGAGAGAAGCATAAGCTTGCAGTAGCCTGTTCTGGAAATTCTCTGGTACCTTTCTGTAGCTAGAGGGAGGAAATTAATGGATGCAGGTGTTAATTCTATAGTATTCTAATGAAAACTTTATTTTTATTTAAACTAAGCTTTTATGGGCCTCCTGCTTGTGAATAATAGTTGGTAGGAAAATTATCCTGGTTGTTAAAATAGTGTGGACAGGGAGATAATTTCAGAGACTTGATCTCAGCTTCTACCTGGAGGGAGAAAATGAGAGCTAAAAAGTCCAGAACTGGAAACTTACAGGTTGTCTGCTGCAAGCAGAACTATCAGTGTTGGTTTTATGCAACTTCAGGAGAGTCGTGCTGCAAAGCAAAATGTTTTTCTCACTACAGCATATGAAGGACTTCTGTTGCAATGTCCTGAGTCAAGGTCCTTTGCATCACGTGTGATGACTCCCTAAGACAGACCTGCAGAGTCCAACCTCTGCTCCAGAGTGAGCACAGTTTCTGTCTTTCATTTAAAATTAGTATTATTCCCTTTTCTATAAAATTGCACTGTCTAAGTCTCATCAATCTGGATAGTCATTGTCAAGGTGCTTTCTGTACTTAGTACGTGAAGACTTAAGTTTTGTTCCACTGCAGAAGCTGATACACAATGCCATTAATTACTGGGAATTTATATGCCCTTCCATACACCTGAGGAATATTTGGTTCATGGTATAGTTCAGGCTATGACCCTCTGCACCTGAAGAATATTGGGTTTATGGTATAGTTCAGGCTATGTTGATGAAAATAATTAAAGAGCACTTGATTCTTACTGAGTAAAGGCCTCTAGCTAACGTTGATTGTGCTGATAAGGTAAAGTGCTGGAAAGCAAATTTTTTTTAAAAAAAGTTTTTAATAATCAGGACTCAATGTTTTGAAAATTATATATTTATAGGCAGCTGTTGTTTGTACAAGAAGAGTAGATGTAAATAAAGGGGTTTTTTAAAGGTGTAGTCTGCTATTGTCAAAAGAGTTCTATTGAAAGGTATGCAGGAGAGGTGGATCCAGTTATGGACTGGAATTGCTATTTACTGTTTTGATTTGTGAGAAGTTATCACAGGCAATCAGCCATCTCCCTACCTTTAAGATGCGGGTGTTTTGAGGCAAGTATCACAAGATAACTCTGGAGACAAGCACTGACACAGATCTCATTTATCCCTGCCTTGGAGCTGGGAGATGCCTGTGCTCTGAGGAAACTAAACAAATGAAAGCAGAAGAAAAGAGTGGAAGGTAAAACATGAGATTATTTGGCAAAATTAAAGAGACATGGAAGATCACTTAGTCAAATCTTGTGGCTTTAGGGTAATACCACAAACACAATGCTCTGAGCATTCTTAGGCCTCCTTCATTATAATTCTACACCACATGCTGAATTCTCACCTCTGTGGTTGAGATCCCTTGGAATCACCTTGATCTGCTTTACTGCTTTGCTTTCAATATATTATGTAGGGGGTTGGGGGGTCTTTTTGGCTTTTATCCTCCTGTGATGGCAGAGATAATGTTGGCAGGATACAGAAAACTTAAAACAAGATGCACTCTCAGTCTTTATGGAAATTCCAATTATTTTCTGCTTTTGCTGCAAAATGGTGGTGAAATTGTTCAAAAACCAACACACTGGACTGAATGTCTTAAAAACAGTTGTGTCTTCTGTTGAATTAATAAACAAAGAAAAAGTAAGTATGCTTTCAGTTTTTCTTATTGCTGCTAATTCTAGGAGTATGTTGTATTGTATATGAATAAGTAGAATAAGTTTTCAGTGAAAGGATAGAAAAGTGTCTAAAATTAGAAGATTATAGGTCTCAAATTTGCTTTGAAAGTTTGTCTCTTTGCCTAAGAAAGAGAACAGTATTGCACCAGAATTGCGGTGAGGGATTTGTCTTAGATTCTCTAAGGATGTATTCTGTCTTCATGCTCTGGATGAAGCTTGAACAATTTATACCAGCAGTGCCCAGCTTTTCGTTTGAAGTTTTGAATATTTTCCTGTAAATGCCCAGAAAAGTGAAGCTTTGGAATTCTGTGGGGTTCTGTTCTTGGTATCTCAGCAAAGTGCATCTCAAGAGAAGCCAGTACTTGTAACAGGACAGTGCCAGAGCTTTCAAAGGGAATACTGGAGTTTCCTTGTGCTAGTGAACTTCAATGCAGAAGAGTCTGCCAATGTGACCTTTTCTAGCTACAGTAATTAATGTAAAGACTGAGTAGGAAATCCAAATGGGACATGAGCAGTCTTGTTTCCTCAGTTAACCAAAAGTCAAACAAGAAT
Source organism: Manacus vitellinus (assembly GCF_001715985.3). Lineage (NCBI taxonomy): Eukaryota > Metazoa > Chordata > Aves > Passeriformes > Pipridae > Manacus > Manacus vitellinus. The sequence goes on along the minus strand of NW_021940603.1, from coordinate 2,262,751 downwards.
CACCGGTGTGATTCAGACTGGTCAGGAGGCCTGGGCTATGGTTATTTTCATCTTCTGCTATGGGGTCTGCTGGTAAAAGTACCTGAAGTCCTAACCCTGGTAACTTAGCCTGAAGGTAGTACAGAATAACAGGTTCTTTGTCCTGTCAAGTAATTCCCTGCACTAATAGAGCAGAGAGGGGATTAAGGTGGAGTTGTCCTAATGATCTGAGTAAATCCTAGATGTGCTCACTTTTGTTTTGTTGATTAAGTTTCAGTCTGTATCATACTTTTAGGTATCTGTTTGGTGATTATTCTTGAAAAACATGTTATTAATCTTTGTCTAAACTACTTACCTGTAAAGTTAGAATAAATTCAGCATGAGGGCCTTCTGAGCACAAATTAAGATCTGAAAACCACTGCTTCCCAATATTATTGATGGTTTCAGAAAGCTGTTCCCAGGAAGATTTGTCTGCAAAATGCTGCTTATTCCAAGAGCTTTGTTTGGTTATACATTTTGCTTAGCATTTGTTAGCATGTGATTTCTGAGTCAACACTAAGGCTGACAAGGGTAATTGTTCTTCAACTGTTGCTATTATCTTACTTGAGATTTCCCATTATAAAATGCTCTTAAATCAGTGTCTGTCAAAGAATCGGATTAGTGCCTGATTAGATCTGTCAAGTTTGATCTTTCAATGTGTTTTGTGCCAGATTTGGATTTGAGAATGAGTGTTAGAAGTTAATATATGATACAATTGAAAGCTCTGTTGCATAATTACATTTTTGATTTCGAGTTTGTTACCCTAACAAGTACATTGGGGCACAAATGAAGGGCTCTAATATCAGAAAATTTACTTCATGATGTCATGGGCTGCATCCCTCCCAGAAGAATTTATGTTAATTGTCACACAGTCTTGCCAAAAGTGTGCAGTAATGAAATCCTAATAGCAGCCAGCTGGTTTTAGAGGCATACACCCAGTGGCTTTGACATTTTTCAGAGATACATTTCTTCTGCAAGGGCTGGCTCTCAGCTCATGCCTGACCCACTGAGAGGAGGGATGCTCCAGCAGCTCTGCAGAGCTGTGCAGTCTCTGCATGTTCTGCCTGTGCAGGGAAGGGGCAGTGTGTCCATCTCCCTCCCAGTTTCTCTCAACTGCTTGGCTGACCCTTAGCCAAATGTCTGCCTCTATGTTAGGTTGAACTGCTTCACAAATTTCTAATCATCCCTTACCTTCTATTTTCCCAGGCTCCAGCCCTGGGAAGACCATTCTCTGATGCATGTTTATTTATAAATGGGTCATTTCCATGTGGCTTTGACCTCTCCAGTTGGCTTCAAAACCTAAGCTGTGTGGAGGAGTCAATTTTCTACCTCACTGCAGACATATTCAAACCCTTGGTTTTTTCGGATGGGGAACGTACCTCAGCAAGTATCTTCTCTACTGAGACTGACTTAGGGATCAGAGAGAAACTTGTGAGTTCAGCTTCCTACTAGTCAGTTTGTTCAGCTTCACAGCTGACAGTCCTGGACAGGGAGAAGGGAAGCTGTGAGTGTTCTTTTAGGATTAATTCTAAAAAAAAAAAAAAAGTAATATCCAGTTTGCCTGCTGGTGTGTTCCAGCTGTGGAGAAGTAAACTCAGCAGGTAAATATATTCATTGGTGTGAGCATCAGTTCATGGATCAGTTCCTGTATTGGAATTTGATTTCTCACTACCTGTTTCCCTATCACGTGGTAGGATGATGATCTTTATTAGTATCTCTATGCAACAGCCCTGTGTATATTTACTTGAAATCCCTATATCTGTTTTCTGTTGCCAGTCCTTACCATATGGCCCCTGAGACTGCAATGGGAATATCTTCTGTGTTGGAGTATCCAGCATGAAGCAATGCCTCTGAGATACTGTGCATCCTGGGTGTAATTTTGCACTGGGTATCATCCCAGGGCATACAGGTGCATGTTTGGATGAGCTGCTCATGGAGGTGATGGCAATCCTGAGCAGGGAAAAACCCAGCTATTTACTGCCCCAGAAACAGAACCAACAGCCCCTGGAGAAAAACCCTCTTTTTTTATAGAAGGCCAAATGAGACTTCTGTTTAAACACTAATAAATAAACAGCATAAAGGGAACCTGTCAGTAAGATGGTGAAGATCCAAGTGAGGGCTGCAGGTTGTCCTGGGGGAAATCACGCTGCTGAAATCAGTGGGGATGTTAGATAGAAAATGCTCCCTGGGAATGAATCGATTTTTATAGGTCCACTAAAATATTTGAGAAATAGATATAGGTGGGAACACCTGAGAATCTTTTTTTTTTTTTAATTTCTAAGAAGTAGGTGTGTATACTGTACTCTTTACTTTGGATAAATAAATCCCTCCCTACACCCCCCATGTGAGGAGGTTGCTTCCAACTCATCATATCTTCAGGCTCTTATGCCTTTTAACAAGGACAGCCATCCAGTTTTGTACATTGTGGTTGTCAGGGCAGTGCACACACAAGGTAGTATGATATTAAATCAACCAAGGAAGAATTTTTGACCACTTCTTTTTTCCCTCTATAATGAATTCTTGTGTAAACCTGCCACATTGCACACGTGTCTTAGCTGTGCAGACTGTCATCTTTCACATTTTTCTTTTGGCATATTGGTAAAAGCAAAACAATATCAGAGCAGGGAATGCAATAATTGGTTTCTAAGAGATATACCAAAATGAAAATGATAAAAGCAACAACTCCACCGTGAGAGGTTTAACTGTATAAACAAAAGTTCATGTTAGATACCTATACATTCAGTGGGAGGAGAGAGTGGAGAGATCATGGTGATTATTTTTTCTTCTACTCAACACTAATGTCATGATCAAGAGCAGTAACCTGAAAGAGTGAACACACACACATGAATAAAGGGAATGCTTTTCAGGGAAGTGAGTGATAAAAGGCAGAATAGAAATGAAGAATGAAGTCTATTCAACAAAGGAAGTTGGCTTCCAGCAACTGGATAGGAGGAGTAGAAGAAAGGTGGCTGCCTAATAGACCTGAACTCCTCTTTGCATTGTTTTTATGTAAATATCTATATAAAAATGAACGTGGAAAGCATGGAACTTATATTTCCCATGACAACTGAAAGCAAATGTGGACGTTGGCCATGGGGCAGCTCCCTGTGCTCCTATAGAGTTCCTACAGAGTGTACTGCCAAAGATTCCCTGCTGTTGTGCTGCAGTGTGTGCACGGCCACTGCCTGGGCACGGGGCTCCACCCAGTTCTGGCTTTCGTACTGCAAATGGTCAGAACACGGGTTGAGGTAAAAGGGCTGTGTTTCCCTGCTGAGGCACAGGGGGCTGGCTGTCTGGCACACTAGAAACAGTACAGCTGGGCTTTTTAATTTATTTTTTTCTTGCCAAAAGAGAAAAAATACTGCATTTAGTTCGTGGTACTTACTAAAACAGGAGATTGCCTTAATTCCCTAAATTTCTTTTTTGTAATGGGTTCAGCAGTACTTTTGCCTCTATTTAATGTGAAGGATATCTTTTCCTTCCATAGGTGCCTTTTAGTATCTTTGTATCAGAATAACTAGTGGTGTTTTGATAAATGGGAGGTGGGGTCTATTGACTTTCCAAACGTACTTATCTGATTTCTGTGGGTTTCCTTACAAACCAGAAAACGAGAGAGAATTGCTTAGAGATGAGAGCAGTGGTGCAGTGTTAGCTTTCCACCAGACCTTACAGTCCATACCAGACCATATCCCGCCCCTCTGTCCCCCCTGAGCCATCAGATGGTGGCATATCAGGACCCCAGTTCTGCCTGGGGGGGTCCCAGCAGCACCTTGTCTGTACCACTGGTGAAGTTTAAAGTTGGTGTCACTTCCAAGGCCTTCAAAAGAAATTAATGTGGGCAAGCTCAAAACCTCAGGGGGTTTTTCTGCACTTCCCACCTCGGTGCCCATGTTTGCAGCCATAGCCTGTGCCTGTGCAGAGTGGGTCCTTGGCTTTTCCTGTGATCACATGGAGAGGTTGTTCTCACTGAAATGTCCCATGTTACAGACCTGCCTTGCCACAAGAGTTCAGGCATTAGTCTCAATCACCTCTTCACTGTGGGCTGCAGCACACTGGTTTTTCTTAAGAAGCCAAATACTGCAATCTAGAATTGAAGGAGTGTTTCTAATCTCCTCACTATTAAGGGCTGGTATAATGAGAAGGAACAGAAATGACCTCTGGAGTTGTGTGCAGCCTGATGAGCTTTCACAAGGCTTTCACATGCCACGAGTTCCACACCAATGACTATAAATAATTGCCTAGGTTGGCCTGACCTCGGGTTGTCTGAGAAGATGATCTGATAATGGCACGAGTGACTCTGATTCTGTTCTGAAGTTGAGATCTCGTTTAGGATTATACTTATTTGAACTCTCTGTAATTTAAGAAGAAAGCTTTCTGCATGTGCCAGTACTGGAAACACATTTTGGACACAAAGGTCACTGATGTGGCAGTTGAAATCATCATGAAATAAGTCACTTGGGACATGAATTTAAGCAAAACTGAAAAGTTACCTCCTGTTTGACAATGAAGTTTTCTTTCCCTGGTCTCTCAGCCCTGCCAAGTTTTGTAACAACTCCTCAGTTCTGCAGACTGTGTATGGGGCAGATACCCCTTTGCAGGACCTTCAGCAGGGATCTCTGCACATTTTGGAGTACATCTCAATCTGAGAGCAGCCTGCAGAAGGGCGAGTTGGGTACCATGTCTTTCCCTTGGGCCATCCTTGCCTATTTTCCCTGTCAGTGGCAAGTGGTGCACCTTAGTTTCCAAGAATTACTAACCCATTTCATGACCCAAGAAAAAAAAATTACCAACAAAGTTACCAGCAAAAGCAACCTTTATTACAACCTTGCTCAGTCACACTTTTCTTTTTTTCCTGACAAATTGTGAAGAACAAAGCTAACTGACTGGATGATCTTCAATGTCTTTTCCAACCTAAATGGTTCTATGACTTTGCTTTTTTCTTAAACCACTGTTTTGCCGAATGCACAGTGCTAGGAGGAGTTCCATTACTTGCTGTCAGTCCACCCCAAAGTGCTCAGAACTCACAGCATTTCATCAGACAGGATCTTGATATACAATAAAAGAATTCTTTGGATTTTGACCTGTTACAATGCCCCTGGTCCCAACCAGAAAGATTTGAAACTTGTTTTTTTGGCAAAGTTGTCAAAATTTTCTTGTCGATGTATCCTAAAAAATCATCTTCAAGGGAGATGGAAAATGGTGTTAAAACACTAGATTTGGAAACAGTTCCTCAAAGTGGCTGTGCCTGTGACCTGGTATGGCATGGCTGCAAATTTTGAGGTTTTACAGCAAATAATGGTTTATAGATCGCTGTAGAATGCAACAACTTAGGTAATGTGATGAATGTACTGCTGGGAGGAGCACAAACCACTTCAAAATGGCTCAGCCAGGCAAACAAACAGGAGTGATCCTGCCAGTGAAGGTATTTGCTGTTGCTGATGGTTGTACATGCGGCAGAAAAAGGTTGGGAACTCCCTGGCTTGGAATAAAAAATTCCCTGGAGGGAGATGGTCTGAGCAGATTAGCTGTGGCCTTATTAGGCCAGGCTGTTACTAAACTGTTTGTTACTGGTGCCTTCTGAAAGATCTTTATACCTCACACAAGCCTGGGAGAAAGCTCCAGAGAGATCCATGTGTTACTTTGTGTTTTGTTTCTTCCCAAATGATTGCAAAAATAATTTCATATTACTGTTTTGAGGAATCTCCTGAGAAGCCCATGAAAACTTTAGTTCTCCAACTCCACTGCCTTTTCTGAAAGACAGAGCTCTGCTTAGCCTTTCTTTTCTCAGTCAGGAGCAATCCACTGAGGGACATAACTGTATCTGGGGAAGCCTCAGGGCTGATTTTGCACTGGCTGCAATAATATGAATCATAAATAAATCAGTTTGCACTATCATCAGAACCACTTGGGGGGGGAGATTTAATTAGGAAGACTATGGGCAGACTGCAAATGTTTTATAGGTGTGAGAAGAGTGACAGACAGGAAGAGGACATTCCACAGTCCGGATTTCAGCTCTTCACAAACTGTTTGTAACCTATTAGCTGAGATTTTCAGCATAGCTGTAGGATTTAGTCATGTCTTCCATTGAGGTGTAATGGGTGATAAGTTTAAATACCGTGCATTTAGAAAAAGAAAGAAAAAAAAAAAGGTAGAGAACATTTTCAGTCATTACTGAAGCGTACTATGGTACATTTGTGTGAGGATCAAGAAAAGACAGGTGAGATCTACTGTATGGGTAGGCAAGTTTCCAAGAGCATTAACATTTTATTTTAAGAGATGAATAAAACCCTCAAAATTGCTCTAGACTTGGCAGGTAAGGATTGTTATGCTTCATCTTGCCTCTTGGCCAGAAAGCTCAGTAAGTAAGAGCTTGCCAGATACAGCAGTCTTCCCCACTACCTGAATTTAATTTAAACCATTCTGTGCAGCCCTGATTTTAATCCTTTCATTTTGGTTTTGAGTTACCGCATATATGGCACAATGGAAATATTTTTTCAAACTTAAATTAGAAACACGTTTTAGGAGACAAAAAAAGGGCCTGTCTTTAGTGCAGAATGAAACATCTTTAACTGTTAGATGAAGTACAACTTTGGACCATTTTACTTAAAAGGTTTGATCATCAGTAGAGAAATGTGGATTTTCTGTGATGCACCTTTTCTTGCCCTTTCCCCCTTCCAGTTGTACACATTGCACAAAGTGTTTCTTCAGGGTGGCCAAACTTTGTGATAGTTCGCAATAAATATGTTTTCAAATAACTAGAGACAAAAGTGTGATATGTCAAAGGTAAAAAAAATCAGTGTGTTCATCTTTATTTTACACTCTGTGTGTAAAAGTAATGGTGAGTTTTTCAAACTCTGAGATATTTTTATTTGTCATAAATGGTGGCAACGTTTTTGTCACCTCTAAGAATATGTGTTTCCAGGATGTGCCATCAACTTTGGCTCTAAAGCAGTGCAGAACAGGAAGTATAAATGCTGCAAACATCTGAATCCAAGTAAAAGCTGCAGAGAGAATGAGAGTTGCAACTAGATCTTCAGTTTTGCTGCCCAGGTTGGCCTTGTTTCTTCCACAAGGAAAAGTAAGGGGCCAACTTGATAGTTTTATCTTGAAAATTGTCTTGAAAGACAATTTTTTTCATTTTTTAAATGTTGTCATGGTGTTTTTGTAAGCTAAAAAGTCTAGAAAATTCAGGCCAAGCAGTGCTCAGTGACTGATGAAGCATCAGGTACTACAGCTCCTTGTGCCACAGTTAACATGCCTTGACTGTGTCATGCTGGTGAAAAAAAAAAGCTGTTCCATGCTACACTGGAATCTCAGAGTGTTACTGGTGAGCCCTGTGGAATAGCCACCTTATTCAAGTAGTGCTGGAATCAAGACCAGTGTGTCCTATCCTGCACTTGGCCTTTCCAAGAGGATGAGTGGGGGTGATTCAGGGTTGAGCACTGAGGAGGTTTTAAGGTCTGCAAATACCACTGTGGGTCTAAGTCACTGTGATGATGCTCATTGACTTGTCACAAGTAATTCCTGGAATTTCATATATTTTTAAAGTGAACTTTAGCATTTTAAACATGCAGATTTATTAGTAAATCAGATGTGTATTAATATAATTTGTGCACTTTTTTATGCTTGGATGTTGGGAGCAGAACATGACAACAGAAAGGAATACTTGCTATGCAGTTGTGGTCAAAGGACTGGACTCAGCACTTAGTTCTTTGAAGGATAATTTAGGGCCCACTTCAGCAAAAATGTCCCTGCACGTCAAGGCAGTATGGACATACCATGACTGGCACTGCTGGAACCTCATGTGTAGAACCAACTAGTCCATGGTCTAGGTGCCAAAATGTCACTGGGCTTCTTATTAGACTGCTGATGGAAATGTGCTTGTTTAACAAAAAATATATAAACAACATTTGAGACAGTTTTAGAAAGATCACTTTGAAAAGTGTGTCTTTTCAGAAATTCACATATCAGGTGATCTTACTCATGCTTATTTGGGTTTTTTAATTATGTGAATAAGGCCACTGGAAAAATGGATTATTTCCATTATGCATGGGAAATGGTGGAGTGACCAGATTTAAATGCAGCTTCCCTGAGTCCTGGGTATGCAGAGAAGGTCATGAAGTCGCCCATGGGTGTTGGCCAGGGTCACATCTGACATGGTCATGTTTAAAGGCAAAGCCAAATGAAAGAGAGGAATGGACCAACAAGGTATCACTGGTGAAGAAAGATTATCTACAATGTGCTGGCTGCCCTGTCCAAGTGTAAAAAGGCCAATTAGCTCTGCTTATCCTTCCCTTCCTGTTGTTCCCAGCCTGAGTGTGAGCCACTCACAACTTCTTAAGTGTTTGAGCAATGAGTTGCTTTTTCTAAGGACTGACAGGAAATCATTTAATAAGCTGGGAGGAGGGAGAAGTTTCCTGTTCTACCTACTCCCCATATAATTCCTAAGCTAAAGAGAGAAGACAGTTGAGTGGGCCAGGGCACCAGGCCCAGTGTCCTTACGTGTGTTCCTCTGACAGTGGGGGTCTAACCACATTGATCACATCCCCACAGAGATTTTGCCTTCATCTGAGTTAGACCCCGAAAAGCTATATATTCTTTCAAAGAATGAATAAGTTGGGTGTTTTCATTAAGTTGCATGTTAGTATAATAGAAGTGCTTTCAGGGCCATGACTGTGGGATTAGCTCTGTGCAGAGGGGCTGGATCAGGACCTCGGGACCATTGTTGGAACATCACAAACACTTAAGGACAAATTAGGCTCAAGTGAAACCTATTTTGCAATATGTATAAAAAGTGTAACTGGGATTGATGTATCTGTTCTGCTGTAAAGACCTGACACTGTCAGATGGCTAAAATGCATAAGGCAGTTACATAAATCTTACTAATGCTTTTGATGTGTTTTATCTCCTGAGTTTTTTAGGACTTATAAGTGTATTTCAGGTTTACTGGTACTGAGAATGAATTCACTAGAGAATGTGTGTACTTATTTAAGTTGGGTAAAAATATCATTCTATTCACTTGAGTGTATGAATGGTAAACAAAAATTTTGTCAAAAGCCCATGGTAAATTTAGAGATTCAATACTTTAGAAACCCTACTGAAGAGTTGCCTGGAAAGTGTAGTGTATTTTAAAAAAATACTTGCTGGATAGTATTTCATATTAAAAGTGTTACTAAGTAAATCTGTGCTATCAATGGAAAAAAACAGATAAACTCTGCCATGCTTCCAAGTATATAAATAGTATTATTCAATACCTGAAGACAAATTATTTGCTCAAGACCTACCATTTGTTTTCTGACAGAAGTGTGTATTTGTCTCTTGAGCAGACATCCTCCGCGCTGCTGAGAAACCCCTCGGAAAGCACAACACTTCAGCAGGGTCCTGAGGAAGGATATGACAAAGTTCTGCAAGATGTGACATCTGGTGGATGGCCTGCTCCCAGTGACCCAGGGCCCCTGTCAGGTACAGTGATGAGTTCAAGTTTATTGAGGTCTGTAACAAATTTCAGATGACTTGATTAAAATCATGAGTGTGCAGCCCCCTTTCTGTTGGCAGTTAACTTTTTTGTGCTGCAGTAGACAGCACAGAAAGCTTAAGTTCTATTTGAATTTTGCTAATTGTCACTTGGCAGCAATGAATTATTAAAAATTTGTTGTCCTCAAAATCTGAAAGAGAAATTTAGCAGGCCAGAGGTGTAGCATGTACTGTTACATTGTACTCTCCTTCTGCTTTCCAGGATAGGTGTGTTTATTCTTGTAGTATTGTCCATCTGCATGTCTATTCTGTAATTAGCCACAAGTTTTTAAAAAGTCACAAAAATCATGAGATTCACCTGAAATGTTTCTCAGTGCAACATATTTTACTGCCTTTTTTTTTCATTTTCTACTTCTAACTTCTGACAAGAGCCAAGAACCTCATCTCTTAAGTTAAATAGCTGATTGCTTGCAACTTTCAAAAGTACCAGAAATTGCAAAAACAAATCAAAAATGGGTTTAGTAGAGTTCAGAGTGGTATTCTTTAGTAAGACTGGAACTATTAGGCAATCCTTGCCGTGGTAGCTGCAGTAAGCTGGCAGTAGGAGTGTTCAGTTGGAAAAGAGGGTATAGGGTACAGATGTGTGCTACAGGAATGCTGCTTGGTCATCAGCACCCTAAGAACCAACCCCAGTTTCACTGTGCTCACTGTCCCTCAGGAGAGATAAGAGAGAGAATATCTTTCTGCAAATAAATATCTGCATTGACCTGACATTGAGAATACTGCTCGTTACAAATATGGGACAGTTTTGTTTGTTATTGTGTTTTCCTTATGGTTGTTTTGAAAGTGAATTAAAGGCAAGCATTATTCCTTTGTTGTTTCTGGGATTGTTATCACTGATCACAAGTTCTGCCCAGTTTCAACTGCTTCTCCCAGTAACCCCCATAGACAGGCCTGTGGTCACCTCATCTCAATCTGAGAGGCTGAAAACAGTTTGAAATTAAAACCTGAAAGTTGAGGGGGAAAGCAGTGGAAAGATCAATGTTTTACAATTAAAATGAAATCTTACCATGCCTGTTTCTGCTATTTTGCTTTTATATACTGCCATGAATATTCTGTTCAGAAGTTACAGATTGTGAATCCTTTGTGATTTTTCCCAAGTCCTTCCAGTAAATTTTCTCCCGTTACTTGTTGTGGCTGAGCTTCTCAAGCAGGGGAAGGCTTGTTTGCTTGTTTTTATTTTGTTTTCTTCCTGAGCTGCTCTGTCTGGAATTTCAAAGCAAAGGAAACTTTTGTATATGTGTAAAGGGGTGAAACTTCTGCTGGCAAGGGTTGGAGTGTTTATTTCATATAGCTGTGGAAACTCCAGCAGAGACATAATTGTTAATAATGATGAGGATGTATCAATCTGCCAGTAATTTGACTGGGACATGAACAAACACATGGGCCCACTGACTGAAATGTCTGACCCGAGTTTTTATATCCAGGAATAAGTTGTTGGTTTTCTCCCATGACAGTGTCAAAATACCTCCACAACGAATATGTATAACCTGTGTTTTTACACCACACTTTCCTTATTTTTTCCTGAACTAAATTCTGGTAAGTTGTCCTGTTCTCAATATAAACCCATTGGTCTATCTTCCCCCTTAGCCTCCAAGGATTTAGTCAGTGAGGGGGAAGTGTTTAAAAATAATTCCAGTTATGGTAGAACAGCCTGTATCCTTTCTATAGAGTAACTGACATCAGCCTTCGGAGTTCACAAAATGGTCAACAAAAGATCAGTAAAAACATCCAAGGATTCTGAAGGGTAAACATTTTTTTTTCCTCTTTCCTTTAAAGGGAAAATGTGACTTTTTGAGCAGGAGTAGGTTTTCAGACTGTGGAAGCCTGAGTGACACACACCTCTTGTTAAAACTGGTATGATTTTGTATTCTGAAGAACTACCAGGCCTCTTACAAGCTTCACCTCTGAGGATACATGTAGCTCTGTTGTAATACCAAGTTAATATCCATATTAAGGATGCTGTGTATTAGTGGGAATAAAAAGAGAGATTTCTCTTGTTTTCTTTTTATCTGATTTAGTGATGCACATGCCTGTGTGCTGGCTCTGGGTTGGGGCAAGGGTTGTATTTTGCTCCTGTGAAAGCTGGGGTGTGTAAGGACATGCAACATGAGGCTGCAGGTGGAAAACTTCTTTAGCCCAGGGAATATGTGCCTCCAGGGAAGACTCAGCCACTGGCTGTGGCTATCATATGCCTTTTCAATGTGGGAGAGCATAAAGGAGGAGCCATGCAAGACAAAAGTTGAAGAGGAGGTGGGGATGTAGGCAGGAATTGGTGTAACAGAGAGGGAGCTCTGTGGTTTTCCTTGTACCAGCAGCCTGCTGAGGTGTCATTGCCAACCAGCCAGGAGACAGCAGTGGGCTGGGTGTAATTTGGAGTGTCCTGCTCAGTTACATTGCCCAGTTTCATCACTGAAGCTGGAGAGATTTTGAAGCAAGCACCTGTAGGCTTGAGGAGAGGGCAAGTGGCAGAGCGGAGCATTTCCTTAGGCCCTGGCCTAGTGAACTCCAGAATTTCAAAGCAGAAATTGTGCAAGGGGCTTCCAAAATCATGGGCAAGGAGTCTGTGCTCAGCACTTCATGGCCAGGTCGTGGCAGCACCTGAGGCAAGGAGGACACCAAATGTTTGCAAACACCCACATTCTAGAACATCCACTTACTACAGTGCCCACACCAAGAGCTGGAAATGTAATAGCACTGCAGGTGTTTCTTGCCTTCATATTTTCCCCACTATGTTTGAGAAATGTTGAGAGTGGCTCTGGAGACTTGGAACATTTGAAATGAGTTATAAACACAGACTGCTTATAATGGTGATATTTTTAATATATGTACATACTATTGGAAACCTATCAGTTGTTTTTTCTCACTCTGTTATTTAAGAAAACCAGAATTGATGTCTGCTAGTTTCAATATTTCACACTTGCCAAATTTCTTGGCTTACTTTTGAAAGACTGAATCTTGAAATAATGATTTCTTTTTTCAGTAGAAATTTCAATTTCTTTTTTCCTGGCACGTAAGATTAGACAGGGAAAATAACCCACGCCTTTTCCCTGGTCACTGCCTGCATCCAGACAGCCACACCAAATCTTCTGAACGTTACGAGCGTACTATTGCCTTCTGTTGCACGCTAGGAGATTTTTCGGGCTGTAAAGGTCCTTTTCCTGCTCAGGAGAGAAACTGCAGCACCTGCGTTCGGCGTTTTCTGGGTGCTTTCACTTTGTGTATGGGATGTAAGTTCCTTGGGAAGGCCCCGGAGAGCTCAGGCTCCGGCAGAAGCGCCTCGCTGTGCCCTGATGCTCAGCACAGCCATCCCCTCCTCTCCCGGCCTCTCCCGGCGCTCGCTGTTTCTCTGATGCCCCCTTCTGCCCTCCTCGCCTCATATCATGGGAAAATCTTCCTTCGGGACTGCCCCGAGACCGTGCAGCACAGGACATGGGGCTGGGTTTGAGCGCTGCTGGGGGTGTTCTGGGGAACGTGCCCAGCTGCTGCTGTGTTGGCGAGTCAGGCGTTTGCCTTTTCTGCAAACGGGAACCGTGTGAATGCATGAGGAATACACCGAAGGAAGGAGGTGGGGATGATTTCATCCATTAGAGATCTTTGTGCAAGTGTGGACCAAAAAGTTCTAAAAAGTACATTCAGCTACTTTCAATTTTTAGTTGTGTGGTCACAGGTGCATTTTTAGGCAAAGTATCACATAAGAAATTAGCTCCTCCTATGAAAAAAAAATTAAGAGGATATCTTTGGAAAAATAGGACTGATCTCTATGGCTGCTGTTGCTCCCATAGTCCTTCCCTCTCCAACAAAGCCTTTCATGTGATGAAAGAGTGTCAGTACCCTTTTCATTTGGGAGCCTCTGTTTGCTGACCAGCCCCTGTGCCACACTTGTCCTTTGGCAGACAGTGAAAGAAGTGTCCAAGCTCCGGGATACATTTGTCTGTTCTTGCCAAAGAGATCCAGTTACAGAGGTGAGACAGTGACCCAGATGCAGGCTCTTTGCTGGTGCTGCCCCTGAGGGTTCAGTTCCAGTTGGTTGCATTTATGCAGCCTGCACTTTGCTAGGAAAGAGTGAAATCATCAATTGTCACAAGTCTAATTGGTTTGGACATGTGACCTCGGCACTGAAGAACTTAAGATCCAAAGGTCTGCTTGCCCTGAGAAACGTGTTCAGGAATGGCTCTTCTGCCAGGAGTCCTTGTGTGGGTGCTAATTGCATGTGGCACACCAGGGACTCTTCTGGAAGCAGTGGGGAACAGCCATTCTGGGAAACATCTGTATAGAGACAAATCCTTATCCTTCAAGGCCTCTCCTTCCCAGGGAATTCCAGAGAGCTCCTTCTGCATAGAAAACTGAGAGTTACCAAAGAGGTGGATACTTCTGTAACACAGACTGCAAGTTCAAAGTGTGCAGGTGCTTGAGGAATCAAAAATACCTCAGAAACTCTGTAGAAAACTTTGTCATTTCAAAATATGAATGAGAGGATAAAGCCTGCTTTGATTTAGTGTGAAAAGGGAGGAGGGGAACAATGACACAGGGATAGAACACAAAACATTCCTCAATTGTAGGAATATTTAGGAAAAAAGGTGTCTGTGGCAGTGTTTCTGGATTTGTTCAAGTGCAATATAAATGTTAGATCACTGTTCCCCACGTCAGCTGCAATAATACAGAACCACTGTGGAAGAAGGTTTCAGTCACTGCATTATCTTCATTTTTACAATAATAAATGCAGCTACCACTTAGCATGGAGTGATCTCTCTCCTAGGTCAAACTCTTCTGTTTGTGTTTCAATGACAGCTTGACATAAAGTGACTTAATGACTAAAATGAAAAATGGTACAATATTTCAATCCTCATGTCAGGAACAATTTAGGAATTAAAAAGCATAACATAGAATTAATGTATCTTTCAAAAATTCATTAAAATAACCCTCTTTGGTTCAGTTAGCATTGACATTTTGAATTGACCTCAGGTTTTAACAAAACAATGTGTGTTTTTTAAGGAAAAAAATACCAAGCTAATGTAAGTAAAGCCTTTGTATCTTAAGTTTTCTCCTCTGTCCTGATAGAGCTGTCCCTCAGACTCACACTCCTGCTTCTCCTGGTAAACAGCAAACGGTGTGAACTGGCAGAGCAAGTGCCTTCCCATCACCTTGAGCTCAGGAGATGTTGACACACAGCAGTGGCAAAGAGGAAGGTGCAAACAGATGAAAATCCCAGCTGAATGAGTGGGTTTTTAATCTTCTTGCACCTGCTTCCAGGAGGGAGTGTGACAGTGATAGGGTGCAGAAAGGAATGTTACAACCTGAGCAGGAGGATGTGGGTGGTGGCACAAGTCCCAGGGCGGGAGCGGGATGGGGGAGGATGAAGCAGCAGCTTGCATCATATGTCAGGCCTTGAATTTGGAAGGACATGATATATTGAAGACAAATATGTAAAAAAGACAAACAATTTAAGACCAGTGTTTAGGTATGGTGTTTACCAGGGAAAGAGAGGTATTTACCAGCATGATCTGAATGCAGCAACTTTTGAAATAATTTAATTTCCAAAAGTAATTGCTCTGAGACTATAATACTGACTGTTTGCATGGATCTCATGCACAGCAGAATGTGATCTTATCTCCAAAGCCAATTGCCTAGACAGAGTGGGGATCTAAATGGTTAGAAGTAAGATATTGAAAATAAAAATTGTCCCAAGTAGGATTTGCTGTTAGATTGGAAGATAGAGCAGCCTCTGCACAGGGCTCTGCCGTGGAGGTGCTGATACCCTTTGGTGAGAGGGGAGAGTGCACGGAGGAGTTGCTGGAAGCTTTTTCAACACCACTTTATTCATCTCCAGTAACAGATCCCTGATGTCCTCACAGTTAGTGAGCCTGAGCCCAAGCTTTGGAAGAGCCTGGTTGGAGGCCAGGAAGGTCCCCTCATTCTCCAGCTCTTTGTTCCTCAGTGGTTTTTTTCCATTACATTGATGGAATTGAAAAAAAAGTGGCTAAAATATTGTTTTCTGCTATGTTTCTGGAAATTTGCACACCTGCCCCTTTCCAGCACATCAGTGGATCCTGTGCCAGGTGCTCCAGTGCCAGTGATGGTGACTCCAAGGCAGGGCAGGTCCTGCTTGGTTCCAGTCCAGTTGCATTCACAGTCCTTTGAAACAATGCTGACCAGGGATGAATTTCAAATGGTGTTTAAAATCCCGTGTTACTGCTATAAATCCTTGGGTTTTTTCCCTTTTGCTCTCTTTTGGGTGGACTCCTAGCAAGTTTGACAGGAGCACAGGACATTTTTGATATATGGCATCAGGTCTGTTAGTTCAGAAACCCCACACAGAAGCTTGTTTTTTGAAAGAGAGAAAATAAGATTAAACAGGACAGGGAATGCTGTTATGAAGGAATGAAAATATTTTCATTACCAGAGTATTTGTATGTCAACAGCTGATAGGGAATGATGTGAGACATTCCCAGAAGGACTCCCAAAGATTTTTTCCGTGTGTAATAGACCAATTAGCAGAGCCCAGATTAAATGAGCAATGTCACATTGCTTCTTGCATTAAAAAAGTGTGACATTCAGTCTCTTTATCTACTAAATATTTGCATTTTTTATCCTTGGGACTTTAGCTATACTCTTTTCAACAGCTCTAAGTTCCCAAGTAACAGGGGGAAATGTTAGCCTGTCCAACATAACTTTAAGACATATAGATAGATTTCTATTATGTAGTATATATTTGTGAAGATTTATTGATGAGAAGCTCTGTACACTCTCAGAACACGTACACATGTGAAAAGGAGAGGGATATTAAACTCTGCTAAGCCAGAACTTGTAATACTTTTAGGCTGACTTCATGAGTTAATAAAGAAGGAAATGAGCAAATTCAGTTTCAGACTCTGCTGCCCAGCTCTCCTGGAGCAGCCCTTGGAATGACTCAAAAGCAATTGTTTGATTTTCAGTTGGTTTTCAGTCTTAATGTGGTTTTGAGAAGTTTTAGTCTTTCCCTAGAGAAAACAACTGAATGATTAAATAAAAAATTAGCGCTGTTTGATAAAAAAAAAATTATTTGCAGGATTGCTTTATTTTCTTAACAGCTTTCAGCTCCCACTGCAGAAGAGTTTGAGTTTTGGTGACAGGGCACTTTATGGTTTTATGAATTAATGTTGATTTGAAGTGGATAGAAGAAAAATTGCAATAGACTTAAAGAGCATTAACACTTAATTGAATGTAGTGTTTGGATATCTTTTTTATTTCCATATCTCTGAAAATTTGCACAATTAATGATTGATCTTTCTCAGATGACAAATAATTGTAGCAGATTGTAATTCAGAATCAGGTGGCTCCTTTAGAGGTGTTGAGATCTGCATGTCATGTCAGTTATGTGTGTTTATTGAGAAAAGGTAGAAGCAGTAGAATGTTATTCCATTTTATGTTAGCATTTAAAGGACTTGCATTTCACAAGGTAGCCTTACCCATTCAATTCTTTACTCTGTGTTCATCCAGTGATGTTTTTACCTCATCTTTATCCTCTTCCTAAAATCTGGTTTTTTTGCTAATTGCTATTTTTAAATATGGAGCAAAAGACCCCTGTTTCTCAGGTCAGAGGAACACTTGAGAGAAGAACAGTTAATTCCAGTGGCAATATTTATTAATAACACTGCAATAAGCTCCAGAGTAGGCTCAGAATCCTCCTGTCTGCTGTATGTACATGTTCCTACATTTACATATTGTCACCCTTCCCCCAAAAAAGCTTCCAGTATTGCCTAAGGTGGGCATTTCAGAAGGACCTAAGTAACTTTTCCTTCTTCACACAGGCTCCAGGACACTTTCTTTTAGAGATATCCAAGAGATGCTTTAGGATTAAATATAAATTGTTCTTCTAATGCTTTTTCAGATTTTCTGCTGCGATTCATAGATTTCTTCTCTTTTGTTAGTCCCAAATTTAATGATTCAAGATGACACCATTTCTGAGAGCTGAATTCTGGTTTGTTATACCAACAGCTCTGAGATCAGGGGGGTGATGGGGACCTGCCTTCTGTGTAAAAAAAGTCCTAAAACGGGGATACCAAAAGGGAAGGTTGAATTGTGTCAGAAAACACTGGTTTTCTCAATTTTCATCTTGTCTGTGGCTACCTTAGTTTTTTACAGCATTTGCCACCTCTTAGCACCTATTTGGAAGTGCAAATTTCGGTGCCAGTGTGTGTTCTCCATTTGTTGTGTATGTATGTAAATGTGTTCAGGAGAAACCATTTCTCTTCTGCTGCTCTTAAAATATTTTTATCTGTTATTTTTGGGGAGCACCTCTAGATCAAAGCTGAAACAATACAAATACAAGTGTTATTCCTTCCCCCTCCCTTGCCCACTCAAAAGATCCCAGAAGTTAGGGTCCTTCCATGGAAATGAGTACAGCCTCCTGTAGGAGAAAAGGAGCAGGCCCGGCACAGGTGTCGAGTTAAATGGGCTGCTGCTTTCCCTACAGAGTGATGAGTGTGAAAATAAAGAAGTTAAAACAGTATCTGATGTTGATCCTCTAATAGTCAAGTTTGACATAGACTATTCCCACCCCTGTGTATTGCTGGGGTCACTTGGAAGAGGAGAGACTGCAGGGATTACACAGAGGGTGGGGATCCACAAACAAGAATGCAATGAATAACTTGACAAAATCGTGCAGCTCTCTACCCCTTGCAAAGAAGCCTTCACCTCTTGCTGGAGTTTTTTGGCATCTAGGAGAGCTTATCTTCCAGTAACATGTAGAGTGTAAGGTGAATTGCAAAAGAGGAATGCAGACAGCTTCTCCTATCAGCACATTGTTTTGGTTAAGACTCCACTGGAGTTTTGTAAAAATGCGATTGGGGGAAGGGAAACAGGACAAAGTCAGCGTGTCCTCCGGGTTTGCTTAGTTAGTCAAATAAGTTTATTGGGAAATTAACACTTCTAGGGTTGGAAAAGAATTGCTCTGCTATTTTATTTTACCTAGGACTTCCAGTACTGTATCCAGCTGTCTGAAAAACAACCAGGCAGAAAAATAAGCTCTTACACCTCTGACAGTAAATGCAAAGGTGGGGGGGCAGGACCCTGCATCCTCAGCAGTGCTATGGCAGGTTTACCTGGAGAAAAGAATATTTTTAGGCCAGACTTGTTGGGAGTGACTGTGGCTCTTGCAGCACTCTGGATGTTGGCACGAGCAAAATTCTCAGCAAATCACCTTTTCTATGAAATTTTTTGTTCTGCTTCAGAGTTATCTGATAAGTTCTGCCAATATTAATTGGGGTTTTGTGACATATATAAGTTCATCGTTGTAAGAACTGTCTGCTTGCAGGGCGAGGTGTCCTGCACTTCCTCATGACTAGATCAGTGTGACTCTGACAGGATCCTCGATGCAAAAAGCCTCCTAGAAAATTCAGATTTATTTTTCAGTAGTTGATTAAAATGTGCTCCTGCATTTTCTACCTTATTTTTGCAGAGAATTAAGCAAAAAAAAAAAAAAAGTCATGAGTCTGCTTGATGTGTTGGCTTTACATGAAACGTTTCACAGTCCCAGCACTGAGAATCACTCTGGGCTTTGTGGACTTTATCCCTTGCACTGGAGACACTGTCTCTCTCTTCCCACCTGGGTGGTGGTGGATGGTGCTGGTCTCTGCCCAGAATAGCTCTTAATCTTTCTTCTACCAGGCTTGCCACTATACCATCTAGTTCCCTTCTTCCTTGCTCCTGTCATTTCCCTCTTCTGGGATATTTCTTAACCATATTTCTTAGCTACACAGGAGTTTCAGTGGTTTCTGACTGTTTCCTGCCCTGTTTTTACACACTTAGTGGCCTTTACGTTCTGTGGTTTTGCAGTTTATCCTGGGAGAAGTAGGACCATATTACATTTCTCAGGTAACTGAAGCATGGGAAGTAAAGCCTCTAATTTCAGTATAATTTAAAGATGGTTTAAAACATAGGGTATTGGTTTGGTGATAAATCTCAGCCGTGTCTTGTGGGTTCCAGAGTCCCATACAGTCAGCTGGGGAGCTCACAGTGCTCTGTGTACTCACCTAAGAAGGGAGTGCACTGGGAGAGGTATGTGCTGATTCTTTTTTTTTCCTTTTATTTTTACTAATTTAAATGTTAAACAAGCAAAATAGCAACTGCTGGGGAGCAGGGACTGTAGATATTTGCACTGGTTCTCTGGTGTAGAGATTAATGAATACTTGTGAATGCTTGAATAAGGGGTGCTGTGATGAAACATGCTCTTGCTTCCTTGGGAATATCCCAGCCAGGCTCTGTCCTTCCTCCCTGGAGTCCCCTGCCCTGGTCTTTCTGAGCGTCCCAGAGAGGAGAGCACTGAAACAGGCTCCCAGTGAAACGGGAGATCATCTGCCGTGGTCCAGTGCCTTTAATGAAACTATTCCAATGAGTAAGGGATAGTGTGTGGGTATGAGTCACCCTGGAACTGCATGTTCTCTCCACGGGCAACCTTCGGGAGGAGGGGGCGGGCAACATCTGCAAGGATTCTGGGGAGAAGGTCACTGCAGGCAAACTGTGTTATTTGAGCGCTGCTGAAAAGACAGAGAGGGAAACTCTCGGCTCCACGGGCTGGCAGTTGCTGAGCTGTATTTGGACAGGTACAAAGATGATTATATCTCAGTAATACCAAGGAGCATTGCAGTCGTTAACAAGACAAGATTTGCAAATTCCTTGTCAGCAAATGCCTTTAGGAAGCGTACAGCAGGAAATAAAGAAAGGAGTCCCTGTCTCAGAACCCACAGCCATTTCTGTGTTGCCTGAAGACCTTTCTTTTACCCTGTGCAGTTGAGAGACATTTCCTGAGTGCAAATGCTGCTCTGGGACTAATGCACTTGTGTTAGTCCATAACTGCAGGAACACGGATTTCACTGGGGCACGTTGTAGGAGTACATTTAATGTACAGGTTGTGTCCATAGCTGTGAAATTCAGGGAGTTACAGAAGCTACACATTTAAGTAAATATTTAAAAAGCTTATAAATACTATGAATTTCATAAATGTATTATGCCTGTATTAAATCTGGATTAGACAAAAGTGGAATGATCAGAAATTAAGAAGCTATTTCCTAGTGGCTGATTTTAATATCATTCCAGACATACAAATACAAAACTCCCTCCTGTCCCATCATGTATTTTTTCCTGAAAATATATTGTGTGCAAGATGAACATTTATTTATTTTTATTTATTGTAAGCAAAGTAAATCTTTATAGCTTACCAAAGAACACTTTAAAAAAACAAATGTTCAACAGAGGGAACTTTTCACTGAAGCAAGGTTTGATTACTCGTTTGCCCTCTGAATGTTCAGAGTTTGATTCTGCACGTACTGGAGTAACTCCCATGAAAATCTCTTTGGTGGAACATATCCCTGTGGAAATCCCTCATGCTGGATTTGGTTCCTTGAGTTGTTTCTTTTTTTTTTTTTCATATTTTTAGGATCTTAAATCGATTTTTGTTTTATAGATGAAAATTAAGAGAAGTTTCAGTGTGTGCCTCTATATTCAGAGGGAATCAGTAAGGTTTCACTTCCCTTTTGCTGGAACTGTTAGCCAAAAAGGAAGATACCTCTAGTGTTTCACTCTAAAAAAAATAAAAATAAAGTGTCTATTCAGCTCTGGTTTAAGCTATCTAATAGGGAGCTGTAATTTATCCTTAAAAGTCTTCAACTTGAACTTCAGCTCTTCACAACTGACTAATCTTGGAGTGTCTCTATCCATGGCTGAATCAGCTTCCTTGATGTCAGTAATCAACAGCAAATAATTTGAGGGAGTCAAGTAGCAGAAGAAAAGCTCTGGGACCAGCAATAACTTTGTTCAAACTTTCTCTAATTTTCCCAGTTTTATGTCCCTAGTTTTGCCCTTTCTTTTGTGTTAAAGGGTCACATTATATGAAGCTTGTCTCTTTTTTATAAGGGGCAAATGGGAGAATAAGAGTATACCATCCCAGTTTGCTTCCTGTTGGCAAACTCTCATAGTCCCCTGACTGGTAGTTGTCCTGCTCCAGAAGGCTGCCCTCTTTCCAGGAACTGAAATAAAAGCCTTACAAGTCCCACATTTTGCAAAATAGCTTCAGGGGTTTTTGTTACCTGTCGTTACAATGGCAAAAGCGAGAACTTAATTTCCACCACTTCCAAATGGATCACATTTTTTCACATCCTTCTTCGGCAGCCCCGGCTCAGCCCGTTGTGCCCTCTGCCTTCTGGGGGCACCCACGTTACACCTGCCCATGTCCCTGGCTCCTCTGTGGCCGGCGATGGTGCTGCAGCTCAGTCCCAGAGAATCCCAGCCATCCCAGGTTCACGTGCAGAGCTGATGTGTAGCAGCAAACGCCCCGGGGGAACAGTCCACATCATCTGAATGCTGACTGAGCTGCTTTTCAAATCAAGAGATTCATTTCTTATGAAGGTTCCCAGGTAGCCTGGAGAGAACAAACACAGAGAACAATGAAAAGTCATAATGCATGTGAAAATGCAGACAGTCTAAAAAAGGTACATTGGATCAGCACAACAGTGCAATTCCTTCTAATTTAACCACTTTGACGGGGAAAATGTTCTAAAATACTGAAGATTTAGCCGTGCTGTTCATATCAAATAAACACAGCATCCCTCTTGCAAATCTCCTTTCTTCCTCATCTTGTGAATAACCTGAGTTAGAACAGCTGGATAGAGAACAGCTCTGTCTTACAGATGCTGCAATTCAGATTATATTTTATTAAGCTGAAATGAGAGACATAGTAAACTCTCCCAGGGAGTTCAGAAGTTTCCACCCTTCTAGTAATTGCATACTGTACAGGAAATGGAGGTTAAAAAAAATTACAAAAAGTCATTCAGGGTATCTCTATTAGAGTCATTGCCTTCAAATAAGTTCTCATCTCAGAAATCCTCTGAAAGAAAGAATCAGGGAAGCCTTTTGGTAGCTTTTGGTATTTGTCAATAAAAAGAGCAGAGGAAGGTGTTTGGGCTCTCTCTAGAGTAGCCTCTGTGAGCCTCCCAGCCCTGTGCAGACACTGCATTGCACATCTGTATTTAAAACTGAACTCTGAAGACCTGTGCCTGCTCAAGTACCTGCACAGATGTCTTGCTTCCTACTCTTGTCACAAGTGCTTTCCCCTAAAGACACCATCCTATAAAATGTGTGATATTTGCTATTCCTGCAAAGTGGAGCTGAAAGTATTTCACACTGCTAACCCTACATGCAAGCAGACAAGAGCATTATCAGTGTGCTGCTTTCATCTCACCAGAGTGATGCAAGATAAAAACTCAAGACTCTGCCTGCAACTGGAGCTCCAGGTTGCTCTTAAACACACAGATCCCTCTCTCTGTGGGAGTACAGCTGTGGGACACTCCAGTCCAGCCACCTGGACTCCAACTGCATCTTAAAGGGAGAGCAATGTTTCCCCTCCTTTCTCTCCTTTCCCCTCACAACTACTATTCTAAAAAAAGAAAAAAACCCCAAACTCAACAGTGTGCTGTTGGCTCTTGAGAATAAGGTTGTTTTGGCAGTTGCAAATCATGACAGTCACTATAAAAGGGAAGCTTTATACTCAGTCTATGCTTTGTGTGGTAATTCTCGAAAAACTTGGAGTACTTGGAGTGTTTCATCCATTCTAGTGCCAAAATGATCAGTTTTCTCTCTTGAGTGGAGAAAGAGAGAGGATTATCTGGGAAGCTGAACACTTAATTTTTTGTTTTCTTCAGTGTCTGAGTCATTAACAGGTGTATGGTGAGGACCAGAAGGTCCTGTACCATGTTCTCATTTCTTCTAACTGCCTATAATCCACTTCAAATTGACCATTAACTTCATGTACTTTAAAAGAGGTGTTGTGTATCCCTCAAAACCAAGGAAACTTATAGATAAGACGCTTTAAATATAGGCTTCACTTAGCCTGTCCAAATTCCTAAAGCTAAGGCTCCCCAGGGTCTGATAGACAGTTTTTACCTGCTGGATTAGAGTGAAGTCACTTCATGGTCCTGTATGAAACTGAGCTCTTTTTGTACCAGGGTTCCTGGACTTCTTTATGGTACTTCACAATCTGCCAGTGAAAAACGGGTTTGTGGATGTTCATGGATTTTATTTGGTCTATTTTACAGAATAAACACGAGAGTGACTGTATTCCACTAAAATAGCCATATTTGAGTTTAAATCATTACAAATGCAAAAGTCTTGTGGGGGGAAAAAACCTGTAAACTGTGACATTAGCCTGATTGTCCTTCCTTTGAGGCTCCAATAGAATAGTAAACAAGTTACACTAGAAATCATCATACTATGCAAAACACTTCTTTTGCCTCTGCCTTTGTGGTGTACCAGCTAAAGTAGTCCATGATAGCAGCTCTTAGGAAAACTGAACAATGCATAATACATAAATCAAGCAACACAGAGTACTGGTGGGACTATATTATTATAAAAAGTACAGCTATGTCAGCTCTTGCAAGATTAGAGACTAGTAGGATGTTCAGGAAAACTTAATTTATACAGGACTTGTGTAGATTTCAGATTAACGTCCTGTAATGTCCTTAAATTGACATGAATTTCTGATTTAACACTCTGACAGTAATATTAATGTGCATCAATAATTATGAGACTAATTATCAATGCTTGTTCTACTTTCTTCCTGGAAATGTGTGTACAGTTAACGATGGCTTCATCTAGGGAGAATTTGATTCTGTATATGTGGTAAAACAAATAATCAGCAAATTTGTATTCATTAAATTTTAGTAAAAATTACATTTGGAGTTTGGCTGTATGATAGAACATGTCAAATCAGGAGACACAACAGGTAACCAACCACCTGGGCAATACAGAAATAAACAGGTTCTGTGCTAATCTATGCAAATCTATGCACACTGAAAGCAAAAATGAAGGTGTCTGAAAGGCACTGGATTCACTTGCTTTGTATCATTGGATCTGAAGAGATTGTGAAGGTGTAAAATCAAGTTATATAAAAGGTGATGTAAGAAATGCTCGGGTTTGTAATTTTATGCTTCAAGAAAACTATTGTGCACTTCTATCTGCACATTTGGAGCGAGATGCATGAGAAATAAAAATCCTACATCGCGTGCACTGTATTTCCATCTTTACTTTTAATAAATTTTTAAATTTTAAATTATAGGGAATTATTAGACAAAAAAATGTAGCCTGTGATTTTACTTAGTTTATCAGAATTTCTTCTTTCCTTGCTACTTTTTCAGGTGTAAATATTCAGCAAACAATAAAGAGGCATTAAATTTATATTACTGCTTCAGTGAAGGCTTTTTGTCAGTAAGTATTAACTGGCTCATTTAAGTACTTGGAGTTTTTACGCTTCTTTGACATGCAGCCAAGAACCAAATTCCCTGGCTCTTCTGTCCCCTCTGAGTGCTAGAAAGGGCTAACAGCATATTAAGTTGAAATCAACTCACAGATATTGCAAGGACAGACCATTCAGTCACATATCTGATAAATTCTGTAATGAATCTAATGGAGACAAACAAGGTCGTAGGGGGAGGGATTAAGATCACTTTTTGCAATGATATCTCTCATGTACTAAAAGACACATAACAAAAGTAGAAACACAAAACCTTGTGGGCTGGGACCTTTTGATTCTCATGTCAACCAGATGTTTGCTGGCCCTGTCCCGACCGAACGTATCAGTTTGGCATGTGTGGAGGAGAGGAAATGGTTGACATCAGTGAAAACGTTGCCTGTAGTGGTCTGCTCACTATCTCTTCCATCTGAGGCTGCTTACGGTTCATTCTGAGAGTTGGACCTGGAACAGGCCCAAGCTGTGTGAGGAGTTGTCCTTTTCTTCCTCCCAGGCCAGCAGAAGATTACAGGCAGTGTAGACCATGACCCTTAGATCATGGCCCTTAGATATTCCCTTGTCCCTCACGTTCACACAGGATGCTCGTGCTGACAGATGATGTACAAGACAGAGGGTGTTGCAGGCAGAGGATGAGCAGTGACTGAGCTCAGTGATGAGCAGGAAGTCCCCAGGGCTGCACAGCACTTCGGGCAGGGACACCAGGAATGTTTCCTCCACTGGGCCAAGGCGTGCAGAGCTGTCACTGAAGTTGGTTGCGGTGGTATCTGCCAGACTTAAGTGGATGTCACCAGATTCCAGAGTGTCTTCACCTCTCAAAATTTCCATATGTTCCTGGGAGAAGACTGGTTACCCTGCACAGACTGACTGGAGATGTAGGTGCAGCGTGGTATCCAACCCTTTGGGCCACTGTCACCCTTGGAGACACTTTCCACTGTGAGAGCTTTAGGAGCAGAGAAGAGACCTTTCTGACAGCCAGGCAGCACAGAGAAATCCACTGGTGCTACATTCAGAAAGATTGTGAGCTGTGCTTGAAGACAAGGGACAGATTAGTGCATGATTCCTGGGGAAGGGCAGACATTTGGTTGGACAAGGAGATCAGAAATAACAATGAGGCAGAGGGTTAGGCTGGCTGTGCAAGGCAAGCTGTGCTGCAGTATGTACAGAAATGTTGAGATCAAAGAAGGGAATAACAAAAGAGAAAACTGAATTTAGAAGCTACTGAATTCTTAGCATCCTAGTCTAAAACCAGGAGTAGCTGGACAAATAGACTGACAAGTGCTGCTGTTTTGTTTGCTTCATATAATATCCTCCTCAATGGTGTCTTTTTTCTGCCTGAAAAGTCTTAGTCTATTTTGTGATTTTGTTTGTGAAAGGTGCTCCATCCCTTTGATTGGTTTCTCTGCCTTTGACTGTGCCTGTCCCAGCTTGTCCTGTCCGAGATGGGGCCAGGCACATATTATATTCAGTATCTGAGTGACCCAGAGGTGTATATAGTGACACAGGTAGTTTTTTATTATGTTCCTTACTCTTCATAAAATCCTACCTATTTTGTCAGTTGCTGGTCCCTGAGCTGGTATTTTTTTATAGAACCTTTTATTGCAAAATACCTCTATTGCACAGTAATAACCAGAGTCCATCACTGCATGTATGAAATTAGGACTTCTTTTTTTACTTCATGCTTCACGTCACACTTATAAGAACTTGAGTTTCATATGCCATTTTATGACAGATTATAATGTTGTAATGTAATTTTCTGTGGCTGCCTTTAGTTTTCACTACACTGAAAACAACATATGATCAGGAAACCTCATCTCTCCACTTTCTTTCTAAGACACTGATGAATAATTAGACATCACAAGCTCTAGTGTAGATTTTTGTGGAACTCCATAGTTTCCTGTGGGAAAGTACTCCTACTTAATTTTTTAAGAAGCTATTTATGAATGTGAAGAGCTACTGGTTTTTGACCCACCCTTTTTTTATCCCACTCGGGCTTAGAGCTCAGAGGGAGAAAAATGTGTCATGAGCTCTTTGGGGTTGCAAGTAAGGTATATGAGTAAGATGCTTTTATCTGTGTTTGCTGACTCCTGAAACCAGATTCTGGAGATACAACCCCTTCTCAAAGGCATTTATCTGTACATCTCATTGCCCACATGTCTCATGGTTCCACTCTTTAGTATTCTTTAGTATAATTTCCAATGATATCTATGAATAGTTTGTGGATCTGCCTCTCCACTCTCCAGAATCCTTTAAACTGGGTATTATCTTTGCTGATTTCCAGTCCTCATGAGATAAATTAACCCCTGCAGCTTCACCTTGACATTGATTTTATTCTTTATGCCTGTAATATGTTGTTCTTTAAAGTCTCGTAGGCCTGCATTAATATAGTTTTAACTTTAACTTGCTTGAGTTCCTTTTTCTTCCTTTGTTCCCAACTTTATCTTCTCACAGTAAGTCTGTATTTCTGATATTCTGACAGCCCATTAGCCATTCCAATCTCTTTGGTCTTCCTCAAGTCTTTTTTGATAGATGTTCATTTTCTGTCCCATTGACATGATGTATCTAAATATTCCTGTAGTCTTCACATAGAAGAATTTCTGGTTTACCCTTTGATTTTAATTTTCCTTTAACAAGCTTCATACTCCGTACTTGAAGAGTACAGCAGTGTGGTTTGAGTGTTAGTATTGTTGGTAGGAACATATTGAACCAGGTGCTGTTGATGGCTGAGGAACAAGTAAAGAATTGTTTCTCCTCTTGTGCATTTTCCGACCAACTGCTTCATTAATCTTTTTTTAGAGGGATGTTTCATTTCTTTTTAATATAATACTAGTTACAGGAAAACTTGGAAATGTAACTAGATTTTTAAGGTGATGTTCAACAAGGGTCCTGGGTGAGGTTCAACAAGAAACTGGGTGAAAAAATTGTCTTAGACATTTATTTTTTTTAAATTTGTTCTTTTGTTTAGGAAAAAAAAATCTTGAAATGGATTTCTCTAAAGCCCACCCAAATGATCTCATGTGAAACAAAATTATTCGCTCTCATTTCAAGCAATTGTTTCTTTAAGATAAAATTGAAGGTAGTCTTAATATGAAATCACAACTGGAATACAAACCTTTTATTAAAAATGCATGAGATGTATTATTTTGCTTCGATTCTGTTTGTGCTTTTGGTAAGAAAATTAAGTGAAATACTCCTGGTGTCACTCTGAGCTTCAGGTCACCCCAATACCAGGTGGCTCCAGCAGGGCCCGTGTGGGGCAGGTCCTGTTCTCCTGAGGGGACAGGGTGGCTCTTGGCCCATGGGGGGAGCTGAGCACTGCAGTGACTTGTTTTCCAAAGCCAGTTCCCTTTCTTAAAATTCGTTAAGCTATAACCTTAATTATAACCTACAATGTTTGAGCTGTAACCTATGCTTCCTTTATTTGCACAGTGATACTTTTTCTGAGTGAAACAAAGATAATGTAATTCATGTAGATCACTTGGGTTTAGATCTTCTCTTCACGTTTTTTATTTCCTGAGGCTCTCCGGTCACGTTCTCCAGTTCCTGACTGGATTGGTTCTCTGCTTGTTTGAAGTTGGGCAGGTGGCTCCTCTTCTTTTGCTGGTGTTGGAGGAGAGAGGTTGATTAGGACTTTGTTCACCTATCACCTTTTGAAAATAGCATGAGAGAAATATGTTGAGTGAGCATCATATCCTTTCTGCAAAGCATCTCTTATATTGTGTGCAAGAGGACAAGTTTCTCAGGAATGACAGACAACCTGTGACAAAGAGTCTGTTGTGATGCAAGTGCTGCTTCTCACTACCCAGTGAATCAATCAACTGATGGATGTGATCAAAAGATTTAAAATACATCAGCTAGTCTGTAAATGGCAGTCATAACAAAAGCAGCATTGCAGCATCCTCTGAAAGAGCAGAACTTCCTCCTCCTCCCTGATAGTTCTACTTTATATAACCCTAGAGAAAGTCCAGAAAACCATACAGTAAAACCACTCTGGAAATAAGGGATCCCTGTACCGAAATTATTTCCAGGATTATTTTTAATAATGGGAGAGTGGGAGAATTCAAACCCATACCTGGAACTAGGATCAGCAGTGGTGCCTGTCCTGAGCATTGCACATGTGGAGTGGATGCTCAGTTGAATCTCATCACAAACTAATCCAAAATAAAAATATTTCAAAGGATTTGGAGGAAGAATCCCTTTGCAGATAATTAATGCAAAGTAGTTTAAAAAAAAATAAATCCCATTTCTTCACAAGTGCCATCCCATCCCCCTCCAGAAAGCAATAGTCTGACATCTGCTACTGCTCTGCCTGTTATTATTTGTCTTAGAGCCTCTGCCCATTCTTTTGCTTCTACAGCTGCTGCTGGTGTTTCCTCTTGGTGCTTCCTGCCTCCCTGGCCTAAATTCCATCTGACACCCTCTTGCCCCTCTGGCTTTCTGCCCAGCTGGTTAAGAGATGGCATTCAGTTGACTGCAGCACTCATTTCTGCAGTAGGAACATAAAATAATATTTGGGTTTGATTTTCTTTTGAGAAGCTCTTCAAGAGCCTTTCATGAAGGTAATCTATTATTTTTTCATGCTGACCCTTCAGTTTGATCTTTGGTCTGCAGAGTATCTTGTACCCATGTGAGAATTGTCAGAGCCTGTAAGGACTGCAGAGAAACTTTGGGCAAATTTTCTGCTTCAGAAACCATAATGAGTTGGTTTGGTTGGGGAAAATGGTGGAATAGGCAGTTTTGTCTTTCTGTTCAACAGTTTCCCAGTCAAGGTGACTGTACAGTCTTGCCCTGGTAGCATCCCTGATATCTCTGCTTCCTGTAGACACACAGTGGAGGGGGGAAAATGGAAGGAGGAATCCAGGCTGTGCCTTCTCTCTTGTTCTTTCACCTTGATGTCTCTCTGAAACCCCAGAGAGAAAGTGGTTCAGATTGAGTCCCTCCTTCACAGCATTTTGGGAGGCACTTATTTAAGTCTTCAGGAAAAGAGCAAATGGCTGTCTGGGCCTTTCCATCAACACGGATAATAGTTGGGAACTGGAGAAGAGCAAGTAACTGAAAGTGCAGCATATTGTCCATTGTCACCTTAAATTTCTCAAATCTAAGGCATTTCACAGTATAATATTCAGTTTAACCATATTATGGATGACATGGCCAAGATATTTTGGGTGTTGACAGAGATGAAAGCTTGACCTCTGGAAGATGAGACATTTGAAAGAGTCCAGAGCTTATGGCAAGAGCTTATCAGCAATATCCCCATATGGATGATCAATATGGAGGTTTTTCTCTCTTTATTAGATCACCTAGGAAACATTCCTGACTCCTGTACTAACACTGGTCCCTGCCAACATGCTGAAGGGTGGGGAACCTGCAGACCTGATTATTTGGAAAAGACAACTTTTTTTTTTCTGTCCTGAAGATACCAGCTGTATTCTATTAATGGACAAAACAGACTTCTGGTGCAATATTATCTTTTCAGCTCTGAAATAGTCCCTATCCCATGTAGAGTTTTTTAATTTGGAACCAAAATAAATACCGGTGGAAGAACTTAGCTACACCACAAGTAACCTGATGCTGGCTTGTGCACACAAAATAATGGCTTTCTGAAGTGGCTAGAGCAAAGCACTACATCTACAATTTGATGTTATCACTTGTCTATCATCTAGATGTGGAGCATGTCCTTGCACTGGAGAGCTGTAAGGTGTTACCTTAGGAGATAATGCTGTGCAGGCTACTAATCCTTTTTTTACAGATGAAAGTGTTTCCTGAACAACACACCAGGACCACTAGTACAGTAGAGAGAATACCAGGGAAAGGTTAATCTGAAATGAGCACAAGGAGTGATATTCTGACTGATGTGGGAAGTCACAGAACTGTGCCCCACAAAACAGTGGCCAAGGACAGATCTTCCAACCTAAAAACTGAAGACTCAGAAATGATATGAAAATACCAGTAAATTAGAAGGGAAACAGCTCCCTTTCTCCTGAGGTTAGTTAGTTAGTTAGTTAGTTGGTTAGTTAGTTAGTTAGTTAGTTAGTTAGTTAGTTGTTAGTTAGCTGTGTTGAAGGAGCTGAATGCAAGAAGAGGCACAGATCTGAAATACCAGATTCTATAAAGAAGCAATTTCCAGGTGGAGGGATCAGTCTGTTCAGATACAAGGTTTGTCTCTTGCAGCTGGCCTTGAATTATTATTTCTCCATGCTTTGCTGTTATGCTGCCCCCACCACAGTTAAGTACCTAAAACATTCTCAGGACTAGGAAACCAATGAATGTGCAAGTTTAAACTTAAGGGGCAAAAATTTGTAACCTGTGAAGCATGTAAGCTTCATGTAATTTTGTGTTAATACAATGTACTGGGAAAGAGCAGGAATAATCTTTTGCCAAAAAAGCTAGTTATGAAGAGAGTCAAGGCCACTGAGCACTGCCATATCTCATAGCATGTATTCCTTAAATCCATATCTGCCATACTGACATTTCAATCAAAATATAAGAAAAGTACTACAAAGATGATCTCCTAGAATGCTGAGTAAAAGGCTGAAAACATAATATATGGCAGGAGTGCCCTGCAGTCCTGCAGAGATACTTGTGGTGAACTTCCACCACAACATTTCTTGGTGTCTCTCCTTCTCCCCCATTTAGTGTGTTCTTGGATGGTGTCATGGAGTTCAGAGGGAGATGTCACACATGCAGTTATATCCCAAAAAGTCAGAATGAGTAAAAAGGGGTTAATTTTGACTTCTTGATTCACTCCTGGATGGTGTCTTGGGAGTGTGCTTGACAATCTTGACACCTGTATATATATTTATTTTTGTTGGAACGTAGAATTACATTGGATTTTAAGTGATTCCGTTTGGTTTGTAAAGCGATATTTTGTTTGCACTGGTTCTTCTGGTTTGTTTTCAGAATGTTTTTACAGTGAGTTCTTAAATATTTTAATTAGCAACACATTAAGAAATGTTTTCAGGGAATTAAGTCATTTAGAACTTCTATATCACTTTAACCTGAATCTAGGCTGCTAATCCTGTTGAATAACAAAAGCACTGAATTTCCCTCCCTGGCTGTACACTCAGAAAGATGCTTGCAACTAAACTGCACCTCGAAAGTCAGTCAAGGGAAGAAAATAGAATTTTTTTATATATCTCTAAAACACAAATTACCTCCTCAGAGTGTCAGTCCTGTAATCTAGTGGAATGTCTGAAATTCCTCAGGTATCTACTTTTGTTTCATACAATATTTCTGATGATGTCCAATAAAACACTCCCAGAGTGTTCCTTCAAACTGAAAAATACTTTTGGTTTTCCCATACCTGTAAACATTTGAGTTCCTTGATACAATTACATAGTTTTTAACATCATGTATTAAAAAAAAAAAAAATTAAAAATGCACAAAGCACTTCTCTCATTGATTTTGTATTTAAGGTATGTCATATTTTTTGAGACCACAGAAGTACCTCAACATATAAAAATACATCTTTTACAGCAATGTCTGCCAATGTGGCTGTTGAGAACTCTAAGGCATAAAGGACCCACATATGTACATTGTACACACAATTGGGCTTCCCTCTGGCCACACCAGTGCTGCCTTCCCTTGGATAGGCAACCTCCTTCCATTTGCTCTTCTCTGTGGTTTCCCCTCATTGTTCTCTCTGATGTCAGTGCAGGTTTTGACCTTCTGTCCAAATCTGTGCTGGGTTGTACTCCTGCCTGTGAACCCTGGTTAGTTCCTTTTCTATACCTAGAGGCTGATTCTCTTTTTTGAGTTAGCCCTCCTCTGTGCTAACACATATTAACCTGTTCATTTCATTAGGTCTCTTTAGGTTGGTAATGCACTGTGAAATACTGATTCAAATCCTTCCTTTCCACCCTCTCTGCCATCCTTAGCAAAGTGAACCTCTAGGGTCAGCACAGGAGTGAGAGGAAAACATCTTCAGTTGTTCTGTTGCCCTGGCTGCTCTCTGGCCTCCTCTCATCCATCTCCCTTTTCAGAGCAGGACAGCCCTACACCAGCTCAAGCAACTAGAGTTCAGATGTAAGTTCTGTTTGGCTACAACAGCTCTCCAGAAGAGCTGCTTGGATTTTTTCTTTGATTTTTTTGTTGTTGTTCTTGCTCCTTATGTTGAGGGCCAAGGCAACCAGCATTGAATATCGGGTGTTGGTCCCTCACACTGCCACAATCTGCAGTTTTGTTGAGGGCTGTCACACGCTTCAGTTCTGTGATGCTACTTCCCCTACAGTCCCAGTGCAAGTGTGATTTTCCCTCCTACATAAAGAAGCACAGACTTAGAGCCCTCAACTTCAAATAGCTCCATTATTCCCTGATGCAACTCAAAACTGCCCTTCTTGGTTTTAGGCCTCTCCCCAGGATTTCGTAGGATAGCTCCAGCCTTGCTAAATAACCTCCCTTTTTGCTCTCCCCTGTTCAGCTACAAGTGGCCTTCTCTCTGACCCTGTTGCTTCTGCCACCTGGAGCAGCCTTCCTGTGTCTTGCTGCCTTTCTGACTCACCACCTATTTTCAAATGCCATGTGAAAGCCTAGAGTTTCAACCTTGCCTTGTAACAATCTGGAGCAGCCTAAAGAAAACAACCTCTGGCTGTTACCCAAAGAGGGTTCCGTAATTATTTCTCTAACCCTCCTAAAGTAAAAAGGTTGGCCACCAAAAACAAATAGGAGGCAGACCTCACACACATTATCCATATTGGCTGAGAGATAACAAGAATAAAATAAGACCTTAAAAAATTACCTCTACTTGTTGGCAAATACAAAAAAATACAGAGAGTATCCATGCAAATAAAACAGATTTGTACATTGATTTTTTTGATTGTTTTTTTCTCAAATGTTCCCACCAACTGGTTCTTAAAAATCACATAAGAATAGGTGTATGTTAGATGGCAGTAGGGACAGAGAGAACGCTTCAAGTAGAAATAAGGTTAAATATCCGCCAAGAACAGGATGATTCGAAGGACTGACTTAATGAGGGTTCACAATTCTGCCCTGCTGAGATGAACAGTCACTGCTTTAAACTCACTGCCCCTTGACAGTGCAGCTCTCTCCAGTGCAGCACCACAGGACATGGAGTTTGCTTCTTACATGGAGTATTTTCCATACAGTGCTCACTGGCAGTGGAAGCAGCAGGGCCAGAGACAAGGCAGCACAAGACAAGCTTTCAGGCTTCAGCATAATGAAAGGAAGTCTGACTAAAATGAATGTGGCAGGCAAAAAGCATTTGAGAGCCCATTTCCAGCAAAGCCCATATTATGCCCTTGGGAGCAGAAGGGAGAAAAATGTATTCTGGAGATCTCAAAGTTGTCCTCAGTGCTTGTGTCCAGCATTCATTTACTGACTGCTTACTGTTTTCCTCTTTCTGTAGTTCCTAAGGGCCTGTTTTTCATGTAACTTCATATATTCTTTCCCACTGCTGCCTGTGGCTTTGCTTGTGAATGCTCATCCTAACCAGCCTCAAGCACCTTCTTTCTGTGTGCTTGGGGAAGACAACACCCTGCTTCCAATTAGCAAGGCAAGGAAGTTGGCTGCAGAAGCCTCTTTCTAACGAGAAACACCTCTGATGCTTATTGTTTGTATTTGGTGCCTACTGTCCCTAGTCAAGCTCAGGAGATTGCTGTGCTTGGAGCCAGATATACAGATCTTGTCTTCATTAGGGAAAAGGTGGTTTAGATGTCTTGCCAAAGGGATCCAAAAGACTTGAGCTTAATACAAATCAGTTGCTGTTTTTAAAAGGGATTTGTTAACTTCCAATAGCTAAAAGAGATTAAAGCAGCTGCTGTCTCTGGTAAGACTGTAGCAATGGTTAAAATCAGGAAATACCCATGATGTGGCTCAGCCAGAAACTGCCAGAGGGACTCTGTAGGCAGGTCATGGAAGCTCTTGTTTCTGTTGCTGAGGTTTCCTTTCCACACATGCAGACCTGCTTTGTGTGAGCACACAGAGGTGAGCCTGCCTCACCTGGGAAGTGTTGCACAAGACACAGCAAACTGGTAAAATAGGACTTGTACCTTTGAGCAAGTTCCTTATTTCTCTAAGTCTTCTCCTCTGTTCCCCCTGTCCGAGTGCACAATGGATAGGAAATTCTTTCATGAATGCTGACAAAGCCACAACTGTCCCCTTAGGCCAGTTGGCAGAGCTGGTGTGGACACACAGCCCTGCTGCTGGGCTCCCCTTGCTGCCATTGTTCCTCCTGCACTTCTTTCTGAGAAAGGGCTCCCAAACCCAGCCTGGGTGTGGTACTTCACTAAAGTACCCCATCATTTTGGGAGGGGATCTGAAATATGGCATTGGACTAGATGACCTCTAAGTGTCCCTTCCAACCCAAACCTTTCTGTGATTCTATGGCTTGAGGTCTCAAGACTTCAGTCTACATTTTGGCTTCATCACTGACATTTGCTTTTTGATGGCGTGTATTATTTTATTACCAAATTTCTCATATAAGAAGGAATGACATCTCACTTTTGAATTTTGAAACTTTGTTATACTAAAGTTTTACATGAGGAGGAAAAACTGTGCAACTGCAAGGGGAGAGAAGAAAGGTATCATCAATCTGAGTGGTAAAATGAGGTCTATGTTTTGCCCATAGTAATGAAGTTTCTTTTGTAACAGACCAGCCAGCTTTATCCAGGTAGTTTATTATATTTCAGTAACTGTCCTTCAAATTATGGCACTCTTCCTGTTCTCCTTCAGGACTGCAAGCACTGCAACTGCTGATGTGAACAGTTGTTCCTCCACCATTAGATCATTTATGTTATTAACCACAATATATGCCAATCTAACTTTCTGATTAACCTTAATGTGGATAAAAGTCCTTAACATCTCTCTAATGTTTTCTTCAGCTACTTATTCTTATTCTCTGAATTAGAATTAGCTTATATATACTGATATTATATTTAAACACATCATTTGCCTCTCTGTGGGCAAGCACTAGTTTGGTTGCAATCATTGCAATGCAAGCCTGAGGCTAGAGTCAGGTTATTGCTTAAATAATATATGAAAGGAAGGAGGCCATTTGGCTTGTTTTGTTATGAAACCTGGAGCGATCATTTGTATAAAACCACTGAAGGCTCATACAAATGACACCTGTATAAGCTCCAGGGAGAGTGTTCATGCTAGAAAAACCCCAGCTTGAGAGTCATTAGTGAAGCGGGAGAATGGCAGAAAACTTCCCTCCTGCATCTCTAGGAAGAGATTCAGGAATAGCTGAAGCAGCTAAGAAGTATCACTCATCACTGCTCCAAAATCTAAGGAGAGTGGGGAGGTGGGGCAGCTAAGAGGCTCTTGGAAACTTTTGAAATCATTGTTTTCATGCTTTAGGGGTTATATTTAACCTTCATTAAATGTTCAAGTAAGTGAATATTTTGGTTTATTTAGTGGGGTTCAGGTTGCAGGACAGACCACCACTCATTTCTGCTTTAATCTTTCCACTTGTGGAAAACATTTAGCAAGTTTAGACACTATTTAATCTCTTTCTTTCAAGCCTCTTGTCTTAAAACCAGCAATAAAAAGAACAAACTTTAAAAAAAAAGTCCTACATAGATCTGATATAAACCAAAACTGTGCTAATATTAGCTTTTCAGAATATCTAGGAACTCACCACTTTCTATTTTGATAGACTGGACAGGATATCCATGGGCTGGGAAAATTTCCAGTGTATTATTGGGTTCGACTCACAGCAGACACCTGCAGCAGCTACCTGCAAAACTGTACAGTGCTGGTAACACACAGCTCATGGCACTTCTTCTGAGGGGGAACCTGAGGTTCACGGTGACTCCCTCCCAGGCTTTCCCAGGATAAAGCCTATGACCAGGCTGTCCCAGTCAGGATTTCTGAAAGGTACCTAGCAAGGTTTGATTCCTGGATGTCCCCGGCATTTCGTCTTTCTGATCAGCTTTACCTGCTGGAGTGAAATTTGACGGTGTGACCTTGCAAAGCCAGAGACATGAAAGGAGCAGTGAAGTTCTTTCAAACGAGCTCGATCTGCTTCCAAATAACTTGCCTGGTGTTTTCATCAGAGACTGAGAGCTGTGGGGCTGTATATCTCACAAGCAAATGACAAAGCCGTGATTCTTGCCCTGAGGCAGCTGCAAACCAAGACTCCAGTCCTGTGATCAGGCTGCTGGTAACCTCCACGAGCCCTCCAAGGGCTCTGAGCTAGTACTGCACTCAGAGCAAACACTCATTTTTGAGACTGGGGCGGCAGAAGGTTGGAGCCAGATTTCTTAAGGTAGCTGGTGCTGAACTGCCCCGGGCTGGCGAGGCTCGATGGCTCTGGCTGGGAGTTTCTGAAAATAACCCCCAAACTCTTGGTTCAAAAGTAAGGCGACACTCTGCAAAGTTTGCTTTCAGGCAGCCAGAGCTGGGATCTGCCCTGTGCACGCACAGGGGCTGGATTGGCTTCGGCAGGAGCCAGCACGCTCTGGCAAAGACACCGTGCTGGAAACAGCATTCTGCTCATTCTTCTGCATGTTCACATTAGTGAGATTTTCCAAGGTGAAGACAGTCTGTACTAATGGAGAGGGAAAATAGTGGGTGAGGTTATTTTGGCCCATGTTATTTAGGAAGTCAGACTACATGTTACACGATCACCTTACAAACCATAAAAATCAGTCCTAGGGCTAGTGGAGCTTTCTCTGGGTCACACATCTATCGGGTCTACAAAAGTGTGTATTCAAATGCTGCTTGTAGAGAACCGTTGTGCTGCCTGTTACCTGAGTGTCCCTTTTGCTGTGCCTCGGATTAGGCTCGGCTCTTTCGGAGATTCCCGCACTGCCCGTTAATTGCGTGTGTGGAGTCTGAGGCGCTTCCCTGGATCCGCCGGGGAGTGTCAAGTTGAGCTTTTGTGTAAGCGCTGGCAGGCGCCGGGAGCAACTGGCTCTGGAGCCGTTCGGAGCGCTGGAATGGGGGAATGGGAGACATGTGGCAGGGAGGGGACACGGCGGGAGCCTGGGGACAACCCCGAGGGAGCCTGGGCCGGCCGTGCCGAGCCCGCCGCAGCCGCCGACAGGGGCTTTACTTCCAGCCCCTGCAGCCGGCTGGTTTGGAATTCCCAACAACGAAAACCCAATAAACTAAAACAACAACAACAACAGGGAAAAAAAACCCCAACCTCCTAATACGCCAAATTATCCCCCATATAAACTCAATATTGTCTTACTTTATCTTCAGTGCTTTTTCTGCATGTGATTTCTTCCCTCTGTTCTTCACACTATTTATGGACAGTGTTATAACTAGTCTTGGGTGATGCTTTGCAGCGTGCTGTTATTATTCACCAAAAATGCAAGTTCTGAAATCCTTTACTAAATTTAAAGCTTCTGAGGAATAAGAGAATGGATTTTTTAAAAACAACTGCAGGATTTAAATAAAGTTTACATTTCTTATTTCAAATGACATTTTTATTTTGAAATCCAAAATTTTAATTTGCATAATTCTACGGACTGTCAGAAACTACAAAGTTTAATCAGAATTTAATTTTGGGTTACTTAACCCAGGAAAAGAAAAATTAAAAAAATATATAAGAAGATCTGAAAACAAAAATTTCTGCGAACTGAAAAAAAGTGAGAAATCTTAAACTTCTAGTTTAGCTAGTGAACAAAACTTCTTTTGTTCCTTTCGTTGATCTCTGGTGCTAGTGAGTTGATAAATCTTCATCCAGCTTCTGTTCAAATAATTCTGTATATTACATTTCCTGGTAATATGATAGCTTCACTTTTACATAATGCTGTTTCAGGATTTATAAGACTGGAGGCAATTAATTCTAATATAATTATTCATTACCGACTGGAGATCATTAATAGTTGCACAGACTAGCAGGTAGAGTTCTTCAGAAAACAAGGATAGAAGGAATACACAACGCAGATTTTTTTTTTTTTTTGGCAAGTACTTTCAGTACTAAATTTTAATCAAATAGAGATTCAAACAGAAACCTCAAGTCAGAGTAAGCTCTGTCCAGGCAGGAGTGGGCACGGACTGCAGCGAGGGTACACTCACTCACAAACTGTGGAGATTTTGGGAGATCTCTGCTGCAGCAACAGGGACATAGGCTGCTGTCTGGTATAAATTTCAAGCAAATAAATTGTAGGCATGAATAAATCATAACAGCAGCAGTGTCACGTAGAGGCCTCAGCTCTACCCAGAGCCTTGCCAAAGTCTGTACAATCACTGAGCTGCTTATTACCTAATAACTGCTCTGTCTCTCCTTATATAATGCCTGTTTTTTGGATGAATTGCTACATTCACCAAAGCCTCAAAAATAGCTCTAGTGATCAAGTCCTGATTATACACTGCAATGAATTCAAAGGTCCTGTTCCATAACCTTTTTTTGACTTTGAAATGTGCATACTATTTCAGGCGGCTTTGGAGTTTAAAGCAATCTGTTTCCACTGAAGGCAAGCAACACTGGAAATATGATTACAATAATTGTATTATGAACATAGTATTGTCATGATCAAGTGAAGGGCTCCAAAATGTAACTGATAAAATTGTAGCTTTGACCTCCATCGTTAGCCTGCAAACCCGATCCAGTTCAGATATCGCTCCGTATTAGCCTCGTTAGCACAAAAACCGGCCTGATAGTTCAACCACCGCTCCCAGGAGTCACTTCCCAGACAATATTCAGGTAAACAAGGGCTTGTGGGAGAGGGGAAACAGGATCCATCTTTTGATGTCGGTTTAGAGCGTGAAAGACTAAATCGTGCACTGTAACAGTTCCATCAGTTCCCTGGAGTCAGAGCAACGGAGAATTCGATTTGAAATTCCTGTGTAAACACGCTGGGGCACATTCATGGTTGATATGAGTTGTTGGAACTTCCTTGACTGTATTTGACTCACTGAAACCAATGAATTTGGAGCTGTTTACACCATATGAGGATTCCTCTTCTTCATAAATATTTATGCAAAAAATGAGAAAGTTAGAGTAATTTAAAAATATTTTAATGTGGTGTTCCAAATCATACAGAACATAGTAGACCCCTTCTGCTTTGTTTTCTTATCCTCTGGCTTCGCTGAGGTCCTAATTTGAACTTCTCAGCTGAATATGGGAAGAAATGTGTAAATTGTACCAGTCCTACCATTAGCTTCAGTTTGCAGGAGTGCCATTGATACAGACTTTTGCATTTATTTTGGGTGGAAAGTGTCTATTTAAATTGTGAGATCAATCGTCAAATTAGATGTGTGACTGCACACATCGTCCCAGTGTTTATTTTCTTTTCTGGCGCACTTGTGGCTCTTTGGGTTTGAAGAATGTAACTCAATTGGAATGAACCTCAGTGATAAAATGGTCATCACATAAGATGTCTTTGTGTTGTTTTGAAATGTACTATTACAAGGCATTTTAATAAACTTTGTTTTTATTTTCCTTGATTAATAACACATTTGCTTGTGAATTTTTTGGGATGTTTGATTCATGGTCTTTCCTTTCTTTTCCTTAGAACTCCTTGGTGGCAGCAGCCTACAGGAGGCCTTGTGGGACTATCCCATGGCGATCTGACCTGGTTCTGGCTTTGTCCAAGTAATTTTAGTCGCACTAACACTTTTGACCCCTGGTGTCATTGATAAGCTCCAGAGCACTGAGTGCTGGGTCAAAAAAGTTTTGAAAGATCTACAGAAAACTAAATTCTTAAAGCCATGTGATTGATATTTATTTGTTTTAATTATAAATATAGAAAATAATACTCTGTCACTTTCTCCTCTCTGCCTGGTCACACTGATAGAGAAGCTGTTCTATGAATAGTAGATTCATTACATATATTACACATTGTCAGTGAGGTAAAGGAGAACAGTCCTGTTCCCATCTTCTCTGTTCAATAGCTGATGTGATTTAGCAGGAAAAACATTGTGCAAGGCATTAAGCAACAGCAGTTTATCACTTCTACGAATATGGTTTCACTATAAAATACTATCATCTCCTTTTGATTGGCATTTGCCTTTCATAGAGATGTTTGGCTAATGCACTGCTTAATAGTCTGATCTTTTTCTTTTTTTCTTTTTTCTTTTTTTTTTTTGGTTAAAACTGGCTTTTATCTTTGTTTTACAAAGCAGAAAACTGCATCCCTTTGAACTCATCCTCTGATGTCATAAGAGCTGGGAGCTGACATGAATTATGCTGTTAAAATACTGACATTTCGAGCAAGGTGCCAGCATGTACTAAAATACAGTAACGCGTGTTGCGCTCCAGAATATTTTTTTAACATACTGTTATTAGTGGCAGGCTCTTTGGTCTGAATGCCTTTGATAAGTGAAATTAGCACACTGTTTTTCCAGCCTATGTATGGTAAATTCTTTCCCCTTTTGGGGTCAAAAAATATAAATATTAAAGAAAACTCCAAGTGTTGCTATTTGCAAGGTTACAATGTTTGTTATTAGAACCGTGGAATATGTTGAGTCTTTTGGGGAAGATAGTATGAGGGACCCATGAAAGGACAGGAAACATCTATATTTGCTGGCAGCATGCCTGTATCAAACATATTGCTCACAGTGCCATCCTGATGGCACTGTGGGGAGGGACAGTTCAGCTATGCAGTATGAAAACATGCCATCATATCCATATTTCACAACACAGCACGTGTCAGGCAGGCAGGACTGTGAGTTAATTAGATGAGGTTCTTTGCAGGAAGCCAGTTCTGTGGACAGCTAAAAAAACTGAGGATGTTCAATGGAATTAGGTCCCTAATCTTAATCCCGTCCCAGGAGAAGCAGTAAAATGCAGGAAACACTTTGCACAAGGCTTCCTCTGGGTCCCCCAGAGATGTCCCACAGAGAAGCCTGGTTTTAATGCTGCATTCCTTAGCACAAATAAAGCACAGCTTTACATCCTTACTTGTGCAAGACTTTAAAAGAGGCTCTCATTGTACCCTACAGCATGGATATAGTGAGGCAGTAGGAACAAGTACTGTTTCCCTTATACTTTTTTTTCTTAAATACAACAGGATTAAGCCTTATGTGAAGAAAAAGTGTACTTTGGATCTTAAGTAGGATAAGAAAATTATATAGTGCTGTGCATACTACAGAGAACATTGAATAGCACCATTTATTTCCATCCATATAGTATCATATCAGTCCTCTAACTGTTGCTTGTATAAACAGTTTTGAATCCATCAGGCAATTTTCCTGATTGTGTTAACAGAGATTACTCTTCCCATGAGTATATAGAAAGCTTGGAGATGCTTTTAAACTCCCTGTTTGTCTTATCCAAAGACAAGAAGATTCAACCAATCAAAAAGCCCCCAGCCTTTTATTTTTTTGAATCCAGTCCATAGCTCCTGGAACTAACTAAAACAAGAGAAAAAGAAATCCAATGCATTTGTAAATAATTCCAATTAAAAATAGCAGTTTTGGCCAGCTCAGGATGCCTGGGCTCCGTATGGAAGCAATTCTGCTGGCTCCGTCCACTCCCAGCTGACCCAGCCAAGCACAGGCTGGTCCCCAAGGTCCCTGCAGGGCAGCAAGGAGGGGGAGAGTCTGGCCTGCCTTGGAGACACTTGGTGCTTGGTGTCCATCATGTAGAGCACAGAGAGCCTGCTTGCCTTGCACTGGGAATGTCCAGGGACACCACAGTGCCATCAGAGCGCAGCCGTGGGGCTGTGCCACAGGCACGTGCCAGCCCTGTGTGATTTGTGACAACGAGGGCAGCCTCGGGCCTGAGGCAGGGATCCCATGTGCTCATCACCCAAGGCAGTCCCCAGTCCCTGAGCCTCACCTGAGAGGCTGCAGGGGAGTGCAGATGCGTTAAGGAAGGAGCAGGAGCTGGGAAAACTGGTGGGGCTGAGCCAAGCAGCACAGCAGTGCCCTCACCCAGAGCAGGGGCAGGGGGGCTGCAGAGGCACCTTCAACTTGGTCTCTCTGTGGTGTGGGTGAGCTGCACCCTCTGTGCATCCACACAGGAGCATTAAAAAAGTAACACCTAGAAACGGTGCAAATGTGTAGTGAGGATATGGAGGGTGTATTAGTGTGTGTTAAGTAGAAATAATCACTTGAACAGCAATTGCACAGCCATTATCAGTCATCTTCACCAATTGCTTCTAGCCAAAAGCAGTTATCTGTGATAAAGATTTCTGTTATTTGAAGGCAGGCCTGGATTTAAAACCACAAGATAAAGGGATTATATGCAAAACCAACTGTTGCTACCGAAAGAGCCCTCAGAGGGAGGACTGACCCAGTGTTCTGCTCTGGTTCTGGCCCTGTGTTGCCACTTTACTCATCTAGAGTGGACCTGGCTCTTGAGCTGCACTCAGCAGGAGGACATAGGGGTGTAGGGTGTGCTCACCAGAGTTTCCCACATCCCACACCCCCATCTCAATCGTCCTTTCTGTAGCACCTCATCAGACTCTTGGCCACTCTCTTCTGCCCCAGCAGATTAACTCAGGCCACTTGAAAGAAAATGTTGATAAATGTTGATAAAGTTTTGTTCAGGTCAAACAATTGTGTTCTGTTAAATGTATGTTCTTTTCTTTAGAGTCTTTAACTTTTGCCTTGATTTTTGGGGTTTTCTTTTTGCCAAAATATTGTGAAAAAATGTGAGAACTGTTCATCTTTTTTTCTCCCGAAACAGAAAAAGAAAGTGGGATAAAATACCCTAAGAAATAACCAAGTCCAGGCAGATGTACCTTTAGCTTTGAACGAGGAAAGGCAAAAAGAAAACAATTTGTGATATGTTTTCCCAGAAATAGACTATTTGGAGGGAGGATAGTTGCTTGGTTAGAAATAAAGAAGGATGGGAATTATTAGAAGAAAAGAAACAGTAAAGAATAAACCAGGAAGAGGAAGTTTGGAAGAGTATGAGAGACATAGCAGGGGTGGAGCAAATGCATACTGGGAGACCCCAGGGTACCATATGTGGCTTATGAGTTGATGGTCTGTCATATTCTACTGCCCCAAGTT
Organism: Manacus vitellinus; assembly: GCF_001715985.3. Lineage (NCBI taxonomy): Eukaryota > Metazoa > Chordata > Aves > Passeriformes > Pipridae > Manacus > Manacus vitellinus. The sequence continues at coordinate 2,219,046 of NW_021940603.1, read as the reverse complement.
CCCTAACAAAGTTATTCCATTGGGAGGGATGATTTTCATCTTCTCCAAACCACTCATAAAATTTTGAAAAATAATAATGCACAAAGAAGAGTGAATGAAGGGGGAGAGGTCAGGAGAACTTGCTGGCTCAGTAACACATAACAAGGTAGTAGAGGCTGAGAGAGCAGGAGGATCCCCCAGGGAAGGAGAGATTTGTGTCTAAGCTCGGTGGTGCAGGCAAAGGCATTTACACAGAGGTGTTTTGCTGGGAGGGCATGGAAAGGGGAGAGAAGAGGTGGAACACCAAGCCTGAACATACTGGTACTAACAGACTTGTCAGAAGAAACTCAGGAAAAAGAGGTCAAAATTAGAAAAATGAGAAGGCTTTTAAGAGCACTGAAAGTTAGAAATTCAGGAGAAGTGATGTCTTGCATTAGAAGCCTATGTCTTTGCTACCCTTTCTCTTTTTTTGCTCCTGTTCTCCAGAGAATTAGGAAAAAAATATGGGAACTTTGTATGCAAGCTGAAATTGTGTTTAGGTGCACTTTCTAATACTTTGAGGAGTTTTTAATGTAATGAGAAGAATTCTTGGACAACCTCTCCCCCAGAAATCCTCCAACTCTGTCTCTGGCAGCAAGGGTGCCACAGGCTTTGTGAGTGTTGGGCTTGGGCATCTTCTGAGTCCTCCCAGCTCCCACTCTGGCAAGATCAAGCCTTAACTCCTAAGTCATAAAGTACAAATCACTACTAATCACTCAAAGGATTGCTGTGAAATCATCCCACACCAGAGGGGCATTTTCACTGAGCCGCTCAGCAAAGGGGTTTTTCAAAGTAGGAGACAAGTCTGAGAGCTGAAGTGCAACCTCCTGAGAGGTAACGAGCAAAAAAACTGCTGTGGATGGATGGGTTCCAGTGATACATCACTTGTGTGCAGTGAAGACGTCTGTGGGGAAGGATAATCAGTGAAGGCAGCTGAAGAGCATTGCTCTGAACAGGCTGGAACCCAGCAGAGAGAACTGGCTTGAGCCTTGGCTCATGAAGTGGCGCCTCTGGGAACTGGAAGCTTTTTCTTTTCAGTTTAAAAATCTGTATTGTGTAAAATTGTTTAATGCTTGCTATTCAATTGATTTTAAAGTGGATAATCATCACTGAGCTTTAAATACACAGAGCTTGTTGTTGGAGCTGCAGATTTTCTTTGTTAATGCTAACATTAAATATTTATTCTGGATAAGGATAATGTAGTAATATGGGGAAACACCTGCGATTGAACTGCTGAGATAAGGATCTCTACTGTACACTTCCACTGCCAATATTTTCACAAACCTCACTAGATTCAGTGGTAAATAATTCTAATTCATTTTCCACTCCTTTTGTCTCACAAATTTGAATGTATTTGATGCGTGAATCTTTACAGTAGGTTGGAAACCCCAATTCATGTCTTTAAGGACCTGGACTAAATTGTTTAAGGAGTTCTGCCTGACAGAAGCCCTTTTTCTCCCTCCAGCACTAATTGGGTGATGGTGATTGGGTCGTTTTGGGAAACATCAGAGCAGAAGAAGGCAGCTGGAGACAGTGTGTGAGGAAACCCAAAACCATGCACAGATTTAAAATTTTATGAAGCTGCAGCAATTCACTGTCTCACTTCAATGAAACTGTATTACCAACAGGCAGTTCCTCTCAGTTTGCTTGGACAGCCCCTTCTGTGTGGCTTTCTAAAACCTGTAAGAGGGTAAATTTTTTACTTGAAGAGTGGAGAATGAAGTGATGTGTTTCTCCCTTTGACACAGTCAGGGAAAGCTGATGCTGAATACCTTATATGTTTATGAATGTTAGATGCTTCTTCATCTAGTGTTACATATTGTATTTTTCAATTTGAAATATCTGATAATTGTGGCTTTTAAATGCCTTAGTGATATACCATGCATAAATTTAACTAGTTTAAGTATTATTTTACTCCAAAATTACTTAGGTTTTTTTTAAAAGACCTTCTTCAGTTTTGTGGTATTGATATTTATTTAAAAAAAAAAAGAACAAAACCAAAAACTAAAAATCCAGTCTTCTCACAGCAGTTGTCATACATCCTTGTAAGTATCTGACTGGGCTCTTGCCTGCAGGAAACTACTGCACTGCAGGACATTATTCTGAGCTTTGAGTTTTGTAGATATAGTAATTTCTTTTAATATTAGTTGCTGTTAAGACCCGTGTAAACCTGGATCTTGTAAAGTCAACAGCAAATTTCCACTTGCTTTAGTGAAGCTGAGATTTCTCTTTCTTGGTAGAAAGAGGGAATTCTCTTTGAGCCTTATAAAAAGCCAGAGGCAGCAAAGGGACCTGTCAGAGTTTAAAGGAAGAGCAAGTGAGCCGTGGTCCCAGGCTGACTCATCTGTGTGTGAGCCACCTGAGGAAACTGTTTGGGATGAAAAGAAGCTCGTTCTTTAATTTCTGTCCTTATCTGAAAATCCATGTGATCAGGAACTACCCACATTGAATAATTTCAATCCTTAAAAAGCAATTGCTGTTCCACAAGGGGTGACATTTCCAGGTAGTCAGCGCTGCCCGATTCTGGTCCCTGCATGTCCAGGCAAGAGCTGTTGCTTTCCCAACGATCAAAATCCACTTTACAATGTCCATTTTGCAGCAGAGCACATTTAACTCAGACTGGTGTGAGGGCTTTGGAGTTACCAGAGTGTCCCCAGCCTTTTCCCCTCTTGTGCTGTTTTGTGCCATGACCGAGTGCAACATAAACAGGAGTATTTGCTTGCTTCCACTCAGGCAGTTAAACACCCACTGAAAACAGCTTTGTAATGAATCCCTACTTTGAGTGGGAATACATCTGACAGCAAAGAAACTCAGTGCTTCTGTTTTCTGTTAGCTGTGTGTAACAGGTGGCATACAAAGCACTGAAAGGCAGCAAATACTATTTTTTTATAATATAGGCAACAAATAACATTTCCATAATAATTTCCATTGCATTTTAAAAAGCTTTTTGATCAGGTTAAATTTATTGAGATAAAAGAAATGTTATGTTGCTGCTTAACCTACAGATACTCTCGTTCTCTTTTAGTTTGTCTCAATACTGCTCTAAAGGCTTCACTGAAATCTTTCTATAGACAACTAAATATCCAGAAAATGTTGTTCACCTTTTCTTCTGGCTTCCAGTTCTGCTTATGTTCTTTTAAAAAAGTTTATCCATCTGGAAAACACAGCCAGTTAAAGATGCCTTTCTGTGTGTCAAGTCCTTCCTCCACGTAACTGTGCAGTAACTGTTATTCCTACAACTGATGAATGCAGGCTCTGGGAGAAACCTTTTCTATTGTAATTATTTATTCCAGGGCTGTGGTGTCTGTATGTAGCCCTGTTCTCAAATGAGGAATAGGCAGAGGAAACCTAATATGTAGATGAAATCTAATAATAACATGGAGGTTGTTCTTTTTCAGCTCACTGAATTGTGCTGTAAATGGCTGTGAGCAGTTAAACTGTCATGCAGGGGAATGCAATGGCAGCAGGGTATCACTGATGGATTGGCTGCCTTTTTCTGTACCTGTTTCTAGAGTATGTGAGTCTGCATTATTACTTTTTTAGCTATTGAAAAGCAATCAACAATGAAGTTAGAATGTCACAGTAATATTGTGCATCTCTTTTAGAAGTTTATTCTCTGTGAGTAGAGGGCTAATCCTATTTTTGGTCAAGTTATGTACAGGTCTGCCAGAAGAAGGACATCCCACAGCACTTAGACAGCAGTAGCAGCAAATGAAGGGCACTGCATCTTCATTCTCTAAGTGGAAAGTGGGAAATCGACTCAGTTAGAGAGCAACATCTAGGCTGTGGTTTTCTTTGGGTGTCAGTCATATAATCAGACATGGGTAACAACTCCACAGAAAGGAATATGAGGTTAAAATCAGATGTGGAGGATGTTCCTGTTAGGGTGAGGTGCTATAAACCATCTACACTTGAAACCAGCTGACAAGGAATAGAGCATAATCAACACAAATCATTTATTTTTAAACAACAAGTGAGAAAAGAGAAGCCTTGAGGGCTGTATTTTTATAGAAAATGAAAATTCCAACCACAACAGAAAAAGCTGATTGCAGTGAGGATCAATACCAGTCGGCCTGTTTTCCTACAAAACTGGTTCCAGGCAGGCAGGAGGATGTCCATGTCATGGCTCTGCCCAGGCAGGAACACACAGATCTGGACTCTGCTCGTCCTTCACCTCAGCTCTCCATGGGAGCAACCTCACCCCATCCTGCTGAGCACCAGGGCCAGGCTGCCCCACTCCCCTCTGCTTCCACCCACTGCTGCCAGGGCTGGGCACTGCCAGGGCTGGGCACAACTCCAGGGCTGGGCACTGCCAGGGCTGGGCACAACTCCTGCAGCACAACTCTTGCTCTCCCGCACCCCCTCGGGGCCTTGGCAGGGCTCAGGTACCTTTATTCTCATTATTTTTATCTGGCTCTTTGGGTGACATCATTCGGTTTCACTTCAGCTGCTGAGAAGCCTGAAATACTTGCAAACACTTTCAGGTGCTTGTGTGTGTTAAACCTGCAGGGATCATGCTGATTTGAGGAGTTTATTGCTGTTGTATTGACATTTTCTTCAAAAACCAGCACATTCTCAAAGCTTGCTTGTAGAGCCCTCATGAAATTGTCTGGGATCATTTGCTGAGATTAAACATTTTCTTTGTTTACTTTAAAAATGACAAATTTATTTATCCAAACTCTTTTTTCTGTGTTGCCTTAGCACCCATTTACATAGGAAGGCTTAAAAAAACTCCAACAAATTAAGTGATGTTAACTTAAAACACATTAACTGCATTAAAATACTGTGTAGGAATTCTTTTTAGAATCTGAGTGCTTTCAACTGCCTTTAACTTACTTAACTCAAAAGTTCTTGGTTGTGAATAAGTTAGGGGCTTAGACCAATTAATTAATCCATTTGAAACTGTAATGCAGTGTAATTTCCTGAGTGTGTGTCTGTAGGCAATTCTGAGGAGAACTGTTGCAAAAATGGAAATTAGTGAGGGTTGTTCTCTCTTTCCAAGGACTTTCATTCCTATCTGTATCTGGTAACTTTTCTTCAAAATCTAGTCCCAGGCATGGAAAGTTTCTGCAGTGACTGTGCTGTTGGAGACCTGGGTTAGCTACCAACCTCTTACACAGTCTCAGTATCCTCTTCATCAAATTTTCGTTAAGCATTTCTCTAAGAAAATGAAAGTTCCTTAGAGATGTTGTTCGTATCAGCCTTCCCAACTATTTCTGAGTCTTTTTTTAACCTAATGTGGTGGAATTTAGGGAAATACTGTGAGCTTTGTAGTAAATCTTCAAGGGAAAATTCTGCTAGCAGAATGTAAGGCACATACCAATGGGTGGCAGATGCTGCTTTGGTCTGATCTGTGCTGATCTTAACATGTAGGATGTGGCTTAGGAGGGTTTGGGATTGTAAAAGCTGTAAGCTGTGGTAGTGGTGCAACAGTGTTGTGTGCAGTTTCTTCTCCAGTGACCACTTAGAGGCCTTGAAATTCTAATTTATCCTTTTCCAGTATAGAATGTAATAGCATCACTGTTAAAAACAAAACAACAAACTCTCGAATTCATACCAAGTATTTAATGGCAAAATCACAATTTTTTATTCCACTAAGCCATTTGGCAGGGGAAAGGCCCTACTGTGTTCTTTCTTTGAAGTCTGAAAAAAATCTGGCCTAGGTTTGTTATTTGGGGAAAAGAGATTTGTCTTGTGTAACAATTATTCTCCTAACGCCACGAGACACTCCGGGTGCGTTGTGTTTTCCTAACATAAACACGTTTAGCTCATCTTTAGTGGATACAAATGGCCACTCAGATGAGACTTGTAGAATTTGGAAAGAAAAGAGCCCTCTAATAAAGAATTGTCTTCTCATTAGCCCTACTGATTTTCCAAAAGATTTCGCTTTGTGCAATGCATTATAATTATATGACAGGAGAACAGTGGAGAATATGGCATAGCGTTTCCCATAGGTTTCCTTTTGGAGATAAGAAAGATAAACATTCTGCTTTACTTCTCCAAGAACAAAAAAAAAACAAAAACAACCAAAAAACTCCTCAGCGGTTTCCTGCGAGGCAGTTGGATGTGAGCTGCTCGCTGGAACACGGGCAGACAATGCTGTGTGCCGTGCGGGGAAGCTGGCTGTACAAAGTGAGGAAGCCCCCTGCACTGAGGTGTGTGTCCTCGGCTTCCTGAGAATGTGCCTTATCGCCCAAGGGTCCCTCCGCACTCACACGGCTTTATCTGCGCCGCTCCCGGAGGAGGAGAGCAGCTGTTTATTTTTCCAGGGCGCTCTCTGTTCTGGGGGAAACAAGGGAGGCCTTTAATTGGATCTCTCTTTTGTTCCTGGATTGCTGCGACTTCAACGAAATCGGGAGGAGCGGGAGCAGGACCGAGGTCTGGTTTAGGGTATGCGGAGCTTGACTCTCGATGACCCACCTCTGTTTCAGCCGTGACACCCGGGCCAGGGAAATATTTTGCTTAGGCTGCCTTTGCTAAAGCAGGGAGAGGATCTCTGGTTACAGGAGGAGCGAGCAGCAGCGATGCTTTCAGTTTGCTCCACTCTCTACTGCACTTTTACGGTCTGAATTGTGCAAAAGGGGAACAAATACCCAGGCATCTCTTCCCGATACCAGCTGGGAAGCATGTTCTGCAGTTCCCAAAAAAAAACCTGGGTGGGTGAGAGATTTAAAAGCTTTAGAAGGATTCAACAGGAGAAGCTGGAAAATTGCAGTAATGCCCCCGGTGTTAGTGGTTAACGAGATAGCGTCAAACACGGAGGGGTGACCTCCTCCATAGCTGCAGAGCTTTGCAGTTCCCTGCACTTTTGCTTTCCCGTTTGACTTTCTCATTTGTAACTTCTTTTATTATTCTCAAACCAAGTTTTGTAACGCACTGACATCTGCTGTGTGTTTGACTAATACAGCCACCAAAGAACCGAAATAAGCCTTGCAGCCCAGGCAGAACAGGGTTTGAGGAATTAAATTTAAGAAAAGGGGAAAGGAGAGTGGGAGAACCTGGTAACTTGTTATTGATACAAGGAGATAAGAGGGAGCAAGTCACTCTGCCCTTAAGGATCTTATACCTGTTTCATGGAAGAAATACACAGAGTAAGCTAATTTAGTCATACAAGCAGCAGTTCTATCAACTGACTGAAGTTATCACTATTTAAGAAAGGCTACATTAGCTCACTTTTTCCTTTATTTTTGGTCTAGTCAGGGTCGTGATTATGAGGTGGGCACATGATCCAGATGAATAACTTTTCTGCCAGTTTTCAGAAACTGAACTTGAGAGGAAATGGTGCAGCTGAATAACCCCAGTAGTGGCACAATAAACAGTCTACAACCATCCTGCAAGATGGGAGCAGCCTCCACTCCACCCACAAATAATTGTAGGTACTAGAACAGGAGCATCACTTTTAAAATACTAGACCAACCAGCAGCAAAACTTGCTGCTGGTCTAAAGCTTCCCTGAAACATTTGAAGTGGTATATGATTTCTGGTTGGGGTGTGAAGCAGTGGAAATGCTCCCTGGCAGTGTGGGACAACCGTCCAGCACTGCCTGGGAGCTGAAGGTAGAGCCACACGTGCCCTGTGCCTCGCTTAAATGCAGTTCCCAGCCCCAGCTCCTGCCCCAGGAACATTTCTACTGGACATTTCAGAGACCCAGGGCAGTACTAATCAGAAATCTTTTCTCAAAACAGTTTTAAACAAGAAGCTGACCTTTGCCCAAAGGAATAGTTAGGCAGTTTTGGTTTTTGTCAAAAATTGACAATATTTCTAATGAAAAACTGAATCCAGGCTGGGATTTTTTTTTTTTTATACATTTTTCAGCTGAAAATAATTGTTTTTAAAACAACACCTTTTTTTTTTCTTTTTTTTCAAAAACGAAGTGTTATGCTGGTTTCAGGAAAGAATCTCCTTCCTGAAGATTTTCAAGACTGAAAATCTAAATGTCTCTCTGGAAAGGTGGGAGCCTTCTAACAAATGGTTTCTCAAAATACAGACTTACACCAGCTCTGTGAATCAATGAGTTATGGGGTTGTCCCCCACATTAGTCCTTCCATATAGGTAACCTTAATGTACTAAGTCTGTGAGCCAGGCAAGACTCTATGCATAGATACTTGAGCAAAAAAGGATAAAATGGCCTTTTCTTTCTTTTTACAGCCAAAGTTGGCTGTAAAAACTTGTTTTGTATAGTTTACTAGAAAAACTAGGCTTCAAATGTGTCATAAACCATAGTTTCTCCTTTTGTTAATTCCCAGCAAATGTGCAACATGTCTGCAAGGCTGTGACAGTGCTGGATTAACACCTCACCAACAGCAAGAACTGAAACAGAAAAGTACCTTTTCATTATGAGGAGTCTTAAACAGTAGGGGAAATCCTGCTCCCCTCGAGATCAAGAGGGAAATTCCTTTTCAGCTTCAAAAGAACCAAAATTTAGCTTAGCATTATTCTGAAAGCTGTTTAAAAGCCCTTGCTTTTCCATCACTTTGCATTCATCCCAGAAGCAGGGAAAAGGAATACAGCTTTTAAATCAGGTTTACAGGTCAACAGAGAGCTTGCTCCTGGGGTGGTACTCAGGAACATTTCTTAAGGGCTTGTAACATTAAATGACTGACACCTTTCCTTCTTTCTTTTTTGTGTCTTGTCTTTTTTCCATGGGGCAATGTTTTCCTTGAAAGTCCGTGCTGAAGTGCCCTTCATTCATTGTTTTTAATGCCTCTTATGGTCAGCTGTCACACTTTCAAACTGAGGTGTCTGACATCAGCAATCACAATCAGTATTTAGACACATTCAAAGAGATTGTGCATTACCTGATGTACAAAAATGTGACATTAAATGACTAGTGGAGGATCCGGCAGCAAGTGAAACTTTGCTTTGTGCCATCCAGCAATGATGCTGCTTGTAAAATACTTGAATTGCCCAAAAGCTGACATGCTGCTTAAATGCTGGATAATATTCCAGTCATAACATCAACTAGTAGAGGCTCGTGCTTTAAGAAGAGTTAATTTGTTGGTTAATTGTCAGGTGAAGCTGAGCCTGTTTCTCCTCACTGGAGTGTAAGCCATGTGTAGGGCTGCATTTGGTCCTTGACATGCACTGCACATCCTCAGAGCTCTCTCTGTAAGGATGCAGGGACACACAAAGCACTAAAAGCTAACACATCACTCAAGGCAAAAATCTGAAAAAGAAGCCAAACCCTTTCCTTTCCTCTGCTATTAAGTCAGATAAAATCAAAATTTAAAAAAATCCAACCCTTGTGCCCTGCCCGTTAAAAATGAAACAGAGGAAAATAATAAATTTAAGTTTTTGAACTGTTATTCCGAGTATCTGGTGAAGATTTCAGCATACATCCAATGCAATACATGCTTCCATATTCAGTGGGCATTGCAGCAGTTAATACATGAAGCCATGGAACAGAACTGGCTTGATACAATACTCAACCATGCAGCACATGTAGTAGCCTTTGTGTGCAAGTAATGTTATTTTATGCCTAGTATTAGACACCTATGGAACCAGAAGGATGAATATAGATAATAATGGAGCAAGGAAGAAGCGGGAGAGAGAATTATTTTGCAAATAATTGCATTTTGTTGTTAACTTACACGAGCGATGTTTATATTCTGAACCTGTGGGCAACATGGTAATTGTTATTTTTATGCCCTGAGGGCGTTTATCCCCTGTCCCACCCATGCCTTTGGCCAGAGTTCTGCAGGAGCTGCTCTGGCAAAGGGCTCTGGGAGATGGGCTGAATCTTTGCAACATGGGGGGTTCTTTCCCCCTTCCCCTCCCCAGGCAGCACCGTGTCTGTGGGCTGTGCCCCCCCCGTGGGAAGGTGTCAGTGTGGCCTGACCCCCCAGAGCTGGTGCTGCTGACCAGGCTGTGCTGCCTGGCTCTGGCACAACCTTTGGCTGGAGCCCTTGGCTCACAGGGTGGAATTACTTGTGCTTAGCCCAGGTTGGACTTGCCTTTGGGGCTTAACTTCTCCTGACAGCTATTCTTACATTTGTTGCATGGGATAGCTACAAATTGGACCCCAAAAAAAGAGGAAGACAATTTGAAATTCAATTGTATGTAAGTAAACAAACTGTAATAAAATGAGCAGGCTGAACTTTCGTCTACATTTCTACTGGATTTGAACCAAGCCCCTTCTGAGAGTCTAAGAAAGTTGGTTAATTGTTTGTTTGTTTGTTTATTTGTTTTGGTCTACTCTGCATTTCCTTGCTCTCATGTGAGCAAGAGGAGAAATGCTGGAAAGCTGTGATCAACTCTGATATGCTGTTTCTGGCCAGGTCAAAAGTAGGGCAAGCTGGAAATACCATACAAATTTCCATGTTTGGTAGATTTCCAGTTTAGGTTTTTAGACTCAGAAGGTTGGAACAAGATTGAGATAAACTAAAAGACCTCAGGGTGATTGTACACAGAAAAATCAACTTCCAGAATTTAGGTAGCCAAGCTTAAACTGAAATATTCAGTTTCTTCAAAATTTCTGTCCTTGCCATGAAGGGAAATTCAATATTTTGGGTTTGTATTGTTTTTCCAAGCCCACTGTTTGGTTGGGACGATGCAAGGACTGAATGGGTGTCAGAGGATCAGATCCACCCTCCACTGGCACCACAACCTGTATCTCCAGTGAGTGTGTGCTTTCAAGTTATGCATTTGAGTTCTGGGAGGAGACTGTATGTAATCTGAAGTTGACTTTGGCTGAAGCTTAGCTCTTTTCCTCCAGAAGGAAAAAAATTACTTCCATCGCATCACTTTTAACCTGATTCTCTAGACATGGCATGTGGTTTGATCCAACAAAAGAGATTTTTTCTCAGATCAAACCTAGTTATATAATTTGCAATCTTATAATCTTTGTAGAAGCACAGTAGTTCCATTTAAAAGGAAACAAACTTGTGTTTCTAATTGTTTTAAAGTGCAGCCTGTATTTGGTAGAGGCACAGCTACAGTCAGGAGGGAACAGATGAAGTGCCCCAGCTCCATCTGGGGAGCTCAGAAAGCAGGAATGGCTTTACATGTCCAGTTGCTGCAGGCTGCAGGTGTCATTGGGGTGCTGCCATGTACTCCTCCTGAACAAGTCAGGTTTATAAGTGGAGGTAGATGCTGTTTGTAGGGCCACAGTAGTCCTCCCTCACCTTACCTCTGCCCTCTGGATCTGGCAGGGTGTCCTCTGGGTGTCTCAGCCAGGGCTTCTGTTCAATAAGCAGATGGGGGAGAAGTTGTGTGTATACAGAGTTATTTACAAATGGTTTAGATAGGTAATATATACATAAATTCCAGATGTGGACAGCCTGTTTTAAAACAAAAGCACTCCTGCCTAATGTAGTTCCTGGCTAATGTAGCCCTTTCCAGAACTTTCTGCAAGTTCTGGAAGACCTTGAGACATGACTACTTAGCTTTAGCCAAGTCCAACTGCTTCTAGTTGCTCAGAAATAGAAAAGGAGCATGACATACGTGGTCATAATGTAGATGTCAATATCTGAGTATATGTGTGAATTTTACAGCATGTTGCTGTGTCTGTATGGCTTTGCTCCCAGGGCAGCCCCTCCCTGCAGGAGCCTGCAGAAAGTGGACAGAGAGCACCAAACATGCCTCACACAAATTCACAAGGAGCTGCTAAAGACAGAACTGGAATTCACAGTACACAGAAGTGCTGCCCAAATTCAGTGGTCAGAGTGAGTCACCACGAGCTGCTCACTCAAACTAAAACCAGTGCAGCCACAGACATGTGCAAGCATGTCCCCCTCTGGCCAGGTCTCTTGTAGGAGTGGGAGCCTCCCACATGAGATTGAGCATGAGTGTCCCCAAAAACTCCCTCCCCAAAGTGCTTCCAGTCTGGACACAGCTGGGGAGCAGTCAACTGCCAGGACTTCATTCAGCCCCAAGCTGGTTGTACAGGCTCTCCTGACTAAAACAGCTTTACCAGTATGACTGTTTCTCTAAAAAGGGCTTTTGTCAACAAAGTCATATCAGGTGAAGAATTGCTCTTCTCCCAGTTACTAACAACCCAGCTATGCTGTTATACTGTGTTCTTGGATCTATGTCACCTGAATTTAGGAATCTCAACTTCTAACCTGAATAAGCTTTTCAAATATTGTTTCCTCAAAGCAGTAACAGACCCTTTATGAAAACAGACTTGGGTAGATTTTATGAGTTCAGAGAGAATCATGGCTATAGTTTGGGACCAGCATTCTCAAAGAAGTAATAGAAAACAAATTTTCATTGATGTCCCTAGGTTAGTTGAAAGAATTTTCTTTTTAAGCCTCTTTTTTTCAAAAAATCTGAAATTTTTATAATTTTCCTTGCTTGGATCTTTACCTGTGCAATTTTTCAAATTGTCTAAACGAGTATGCAGATTTTTTATGACCTAAAAATGATCTGTTAAGCAGCATATCTCTGCAGCAACAGTGGGAGAAGTCTACTTTGGCTCTAATTTTGTTGTACAATACTATTAATTTGCAACTTCAGGGTGAGCTGGACATGAGTGGACTTGTATGGTTTGGGTTTTTTTTGTTTCTCTTCCTCCCTCTCCCCCCATGCTTTGTATAAAAATAAGCATCAATTTTGAAGTGCTAGAAAGAGCAGCTTGTTTTGGAGGTTGTCAGACTCTGATACAAACGATCTTTGCTTCGAGCTTCCTAAAAAAGACATAATTTCTGCTCTGTCTAAAAAGCAGAGGCTTCCTTGTTTGTTTTTATTTGCAGCATTCAGCAGCATTGCTGTAGGCCACTAACTGCAGGATGGCAGTAACACAGGATTATCCTGCAGAGCCGTAACCAGTGAATCCATAACAGCCAACCTGAACTCTGCTGCGGGCTGCCATTTAATACCACAAGAAACTGTTTGCATTTCATCATGTAACCGGTTGTGTGAATTCAAGAGCCTTCCCTGGATCAGGCTGTGTTTTCAGATGAAAGAAAGGAACTACCAAATGGTGGAGTGAAATATATAGCTTGTTTTCCTGTAGGCCTGTCCTCTAAGCATAAAGAAATATACTGTAGTGAAGACTATGACTCAAGCTGGAGAAAAGAAGCTGAGTAGAGAAGAGATGGGAAGCAGGAATATAAGAGGGAAAAAGTCTGGGGCTGCCTTTTCTCGTGAGATAGTTTTCTTTGATATTGAGGCAACAGGAACAGGCTCAAAATTAAATGGGACCCTGAAAAGTATCTTCATAGTGTCAGCTGAAGGGCGAAATCTACTGTCCTGATCCTAAAACCTTTCCCTCTAAAATTCCCGTTGTATTAGGTATAGAATTGAGCCTGTTTGTGACTTTTTCCCTCAGGCTCTGTTAGGTGGGCTTTTATTCAATGTGATTTCAGTCCAGATTATAATAAAGTTGCTCTGTTCCTCATGAAGCTCACATTATGGATGTACAGCCATCATGGTCGATGGACTGCTTAGTTTTTCCTGTAAAAACAGAAATCCTTGTACAGCTGGGAACTTGTAAAAACAAGCCTGGAGCTACCAGAATTTTTAGCTTTACAGTATGAACGAGAAACTAAATTCTCCACTGCAAAACATATACGTACCTATATATGCTCAAGATTTTGACAATGAGACTCATTCATGCAGAAGAAGACACTTTCCAGGTGAATATTTCCTTGTTCTGGCGTCACACGCTGAGTAATGTAATTAAAGAGCGTTTATGAAATATTCGGGACTGTGCTGCTGGGAACCCTGAACAGAGGGGAAAGTGGGATTGTGTGTGTTTGGGGTGGCCCTAGGTGAGCGAGGTGATCTGCAGGCCAAGTGAGAGGTGAGGTTCTGAAAATGCAAGCTTTTCCCAAGGCAGAGTTTAGGGTGTGAAGGGAGTGACACGCATGCAGTTTTGTCTCGCATAATGATTGCGGTGAGGTTGCAAAGGTTATTATTTCTGGATATTTTTGGTAGTCGGTGCTGTGCTGCTAACAGCCCCTCCAGGATCGAGCCTGCCTCCAGATATCAATTAGAAAGGGAGCGAAGCGGGCTCTGGAGAGAAAGCGGGGCAGCGGCCGGCCCAGCCCGGGCTGCCGGGGCTGGAGCCGCCGGGTCCCGGAGCACCTCCGTTCTGCTCTGCCCGCGGGAACACGGAGGTCCCTCGCGTAGGTAACGCAGGAAAATGCCTCCGTCTCAGCCTTTTAATACATTAAATCTGATTAATTTTCATTGAGGCTAGAATATTTTATTTCCCGCAGTACATTTCGTTAATTCTCGTGAGCGCCGTGGTGCGGGACAGACCCGCGCGTTTCGCGTTTCCATATACCCTCCTATTCCTGTGTTTGTTACGGGGATAAATAGTCCACGGTCTTAAAGACTAGTAGTACTTGGGAAAATAAAAAAGGAAGAAACTGGGAATACTTGACACGGCAGCATGCTGACTGCTCTGTCCCGGCTGCTTTGGTGGCTGTGCCGAGGAAGGAAGGGTGCTGCGAGGACGGAGGGCGGACCGACAGCGCCCGGTCCTTCCCGGCTCCCGGAGCCCTGCGGCGCCGCGGGTCCCGCTCCTCAGGGAAACGGGACTCGGAAGAGGGCTCGCCCGGGGCCGCTTTTACATCCGTGTCGCTGCTACGTGAGCCAAAAGACTGCGCCAAATGTTGGGTATGAGCGCAGCTGTGCCCCGCCTAGCGGTGGGGTCTCAAGGCACGCCGTGAGGGTCCGACACCGGAGCGCGGCAGGAACCGGAGGACAGACAACGGGGCTGTGTCGCCTGTCGCTGTCCGCATCTTGGTGAGGGAGGTGGGAGCCCTGCCCCAGTGCCTGCAGGCGGCGGCTGTGCTGGCCGAACGGGAGCGGGGCTCTCCGAGCCAGGGGCATCCCGGCGCTCCCCGCCGGAGACATGTTTTCTCTCTCTCTCTCTCTCAAAAAAAAAACAAAAACAAAAAAAACCAAAACGAAACAAAACAAAACCAAAAAAAACTTTGGGAGAGGGAGGCTGCCGCATTTTCAAACAAACTGACCCGGGTAGAATCGCCTCTGCTTCCTGCACAGGGTGAGTAGAAAAAAGCCCACTCTGGCTACTCGAGTCTTATCAGCGCTGCAGCTGAAGGCACGGCTTTCGTGGGAAGCGTGGTCCGGGCTGCGGGGACCAGCCGTGGGGGCGGCGCCCTGCCCCGTGTCCCTGGGGCGCTACGAGACCCCCGGCGCTTGCCGTGTCCCGCTCCGCTCCG
>NW_021940603.1:2201224-2202460 GCF_001715985.3 Manacus vitellinus | reverse complement strand
CGCATTCCTCCGTCGACGGGAGATGAGGGATTCGTTATATGGCCATGGAAGAAGATGTAGAAACGTATTTTAACTGAGGACTATAATATATATATATATATGTAAATATAAGAGTTCCCCGAAGGATTCGTTTATTTCTCGGTTAAAATACGTTTCTACATCGTCGTCTGCCTTCACCCCCAATTAGCCTCTCCCGGGGCGGGGAGCGGGGACCCGTGACCAGGCACACGGACTAGAGATCCACGCATCAGCCGTCGAAGCTCCAGACGCGCCTCGACGAAAGAGGCCCGGCTGCACCGGGCACGCACGTTCGGGTGCTGCCAGCCCTCTGGGCTCATGCTTGGTTACCAAAATTGGTGTAGCACGTAAAATCTGCGGGGCGGAGAACAATGTGTTCACGTTCAAGAAAGGCAGGAGCGAGTCTGGGGGCCGTGAGCTGCCGGCCGGCGGAGCTGCGGGCGCCGAGCTGAGCGTGCAGCTGCTCCCAGGGCCGCTTCTGGGCAGCCCGAGCTGCGCTTGAGTACGGGAGAAGAGGTCGGGTCCGTGCGGAGCCGTGTCCGCAGCACCGAGCTCACGGCAGCGCCGCACCCCGAGGGCCGAAGGGGGCCAGGCCGGGAGCGCAGGTGGTCCCGGCCCTGCGGAGCTCGGCCGGGCTCTAGCGGCTGCCGGCGGCCGCCTTGTCTGATGGAAGGGCTCGGGGGTCAAACGGGGCCAGTCTGCTCCATTCCCGGTGATAGGACTGAAGGCTCCGTTAAAAATCAGTGCAAAGAGTCCTCTGCCTGCCACTTTGCCCGTGTCTGAGCAGCTCCGTGTTACTGATTTGTTATAATGTTGTTATAATCTTGTGCTCCGGCCAGCTGAGACGGCCTGTCTGCTGTTCGGGGAGGCTCTACCTGAAGGCAGGAAAGGGGAAGGAGTGGGGGAATGTCAGTGCTCCAGGAACCGTGTGAAATACGATGAAAAGCCCTCCAGGGAAACGGTCAGGAAAGCTGCCTGGTGTGTCATCCCCCGCCCCGCCACCCTGCCCTGGCCCTCGAGTCGCCTGTCAGAGCGTACTTTGCGGGGAGAGAGAAGGGGCGACCTGACACCTTTTGCTCTCTTGCCTCCTGCAAATAGGAGCTGCAAGAACCGACTTGCAGGGAGCGGCAACAGCCTCCTTGTGCTCTCCAGGAGCGATCGGTTGGCGGGGCCCGCGGCCAAGACATATAAACGCGGCCGCGTGTGCGGCTGGACGTG
>NW_021940603.1:2148429-2194144 GCF_001715985.3 Manacus vitellinus | reverse complement strand
GGCACACCTTGGCAGCCGGGAGCGGGGGAGAGAGGGAGGCCGCGGGCGGGGCTCCCGGGTCTACCGTTCCCCTCCGACTTCTCCCTTCACCTCTGCGGAATCTCCCAGAAGTCCATTCCGGGGTGTGCGTGGCATCGCCGCCCTTGGCAGGGCTGTGCTCTGCGGCGGTGTCACATCTGCCTCGCAGCAGGGATGAGGCCCCGCACAGGGCAGGCAGGGAGGAGGCTCCTCCCGGCGGGGTCGACGCCCGCTCCGCGGCCCGGAGCCGCCGCGGCATCGCTGCCCGCCCCAGGTAGCCCTCGGGGATGTGCTGAGCAGCGGGCCTGGGAAGCGCTCACCAAAACAATCGCTCGGGCTGGCCTAGTCCAATGAGTTTATTTTAGTCCTAGAGCTGTATTGAAAACATTAGCTGTGCTTCTTGTGGTTGTTTACAGTATGTTGGTCTCAACATCACAGCCGCCCTTCTGGAAAAGTCTTACAGGATTCAGACAGAGGGAAACCAACACAGAAGTGACTCGGAAAGCATGATGGCCAATGATTAATCAAATCAGAGACAAGAAGGCGGAGGTAATCAATGAGTTTTCACTTATAGTTTACTTGAATGGACATCTTTTTCCTTTTTCTTTTCATAAGTTTAGAAACACATGGGGCTTTATTAGCCAAACAAGGAGCTGCAGGGTTTGGTGGGCTGGTGGGAATCCGTTCCAAATCAGCTGCATGTTTCCTGAAGCGCAATTCGGCTTTCGACAAAACCTTGTTCTTGTTCCCGCCCAGCGCTCGGCGCCGGGCACCAGGCAGGGCTGCGCCCCGCGGGAGCCCACCCGCTCCCGCTTTCGGGACCTACCCCTTCTGCCCAAGAGAGGGGCTCGAGAACCACAGATCACGAACGCGTTGGCAGGGCAGGAGGGCCTTGCTCTCCCTCAAGTTGCACAGTGAGCAAATACGGTGAGAAATCTCATCAGGTGTGATCTTAAAGTGAAACAGCGGCTCTTCCTGCTCGGCCTTTGGGAGAGGGTTTGCGCACTGTGTAAGGCCCTTCCCCGTTATAAAATGACGGCAAGAGGAACGTCATCCTTCCCTGAAGTGCCGGGGGTCCCGAGGTCGGTTTTCCCGGAGGGCGCAGGCGCGCGCACAGGTGGCTCCTGCCACAGACGGAGGCTCCTGCCTTCCCAGCTGGCCCTTTAAACCCTGCGGGTTTGCTGGCAGATGAATGGTTCACCTACCTTCGTTTAATTTCTTTCCCTCTCCAGCGGGATTTTCCCCCCACACCACATGAATAACAAATTCGGAGAGATCACGACGTAACGGGGCGGAATCTCACCTTTGTGGTTCACAGTGACTGTTTTCGATGACAGGAGGCAGCACGGGGGGAAAGCGGGCACGGAACGGTGCAAACCGCCCCGAGCCGCGGGCTGGCCCTCGAAGGGCATTTTACTGACGGTTGATGGAGATCTGGCGCTTGAATCGGGCGGGGGCATCTGAAAAGAAACGTGGGCCTTCAGTAAATGGGCTGTGAGACAGTGTGGGGAGAAGATTCGTGATTTTTGGGCTGTCGGGGTAGCTTCCACTTCCTCGGGCAAGCAGGGCGTGCAAAGGTGCGGATTGTGGGGCCAGCTGTCTGCTCCGCCGCAGAAAAAAGTTACTGACCTGTTGTTTAACGTACGGCGCCTGTTTCCCCGTTTTTTCCCAACGATAACTGGGGTTCTTTTCGTTACTATCGTTTTGTTCCATGAAAACCCAAACAATCAATAAAGGACAGGGCGAAGCTGAGCACAACACGAGGCGCAGTGTCCTAAGTTATCAAAAGGGGAGAGAAACTAAAAGGAGTCACTCGCTACACGTCTTTTTTTTTTTTTTCAGGTGTTGCTTTTAACAAGATGTTCGGGGGAAAAAAATATCAGGCACATGTTGAGGATGCGCTGCGTTTCCTCCGCTCCTTGCTTTGGAGGCGATATCGCTTGGTGCTTATCAGCGACAATGTGTGCGGCATCTGGTACGTGACTCCTGAACGCTCCCCGCGCTCGGGTACAAGTGGTTCTTGCGGCACGAAGGCTGCCCCGCAGCCAGCCCCGCAGCCAGCCCCGCAGCCTGTCCCAGCGAGGGGCTGCTGCCAGCACCGGCGGAGGGTCAGAAGCGGTGCCGGGAACGGCTCGTACAGCCTGGACAACGAAGTCCCGGGAAATGTTGGTTGCCTGGCTAATAAAACACCCCCGAGGCGCAGGGGGATGCCGGGAGGTCTTTCGGGGAGAAGCAAGTTGCACGGTTCTGAGGTTTGGGCAGCCGGAGTTCTCCCTTGATTCGTTTTCGTCAAGGTTTTGGGACCGTACCAGCCCTTTCTGCCTTCAAACCAGCCCCAAGCGGGGCAGGAGGGGCGCACACCCTGCGTCCGGGAACGGCCGCTTGGATCCCCGCTGGTACCAGTGGGAGAGGGATTCCCGAGGCACTTTAATCCGTGTCCTCACGGTTTGCCATGGATCCAGCGTCCCCAGGGCGCGGGGCAGCGGCCGGGCCGGCAGTGGGGGCGAGGCGGGCAGGGACAGGGACAGGGACAGGGACAGGGAGAGGGACAGGGACAGGGACAGGGACAGGGACAGGGACAGGGGCGGCCTCTCGGTCCCCGGTCTTACAGGTTGCCTTTCTGGTTCCTATGATGCCTCCGAAATACGGGGACGTTTTCAAGAAAGAAGTAGATTTTAAAAGTTAGCAGTAATGTTTTTAAAAATACGCATCATTGCTGATATCTCTTGTAGAGCAGCCTCCTGCCCCGCCTGTTGTGGTTCCAGTCCACTGAACAGTCCTTCTCTTTCCCTACTCTTTCCCCAAAATCAACGAGCTTGCTTTGGAAGCCTCTTAATTCGCCTTTTTTTTTGATAAACCACTGTTCAGTTCAGACCAGAGCAGCTAGTGTTGTCTGAGACAGTCACCAGTTGCCTTAGCATAGAAATGGGAACCACTTGTTTAAACATCTTCAGGTCCCAAAATCTCTACGAGCCATCGTAGAGTAGTTTTTGTGGGTTTTTTTTTGGTTTTCTGTTGGGTTTTTTTTCCCTTCCCGAAGCGGGAAGGGAACGAGAGGATTACAGGGAGGAATGTCTGCTCCGGCCGCTACAAGCACCAGAAGATTTCGGTTTGCCTTTTTCTTTTTTTTTTTTTCCATCAGTTTTTCCATTCCTAGAGGAAAATTTTTCAGTATCTGAATCAAAGTGCGTGATTCCAACTTTTTTTTTTCCCCTGTTGTTTTGTTTTATCTCAACCCTTTTTTTTTTTTTTCATGTTTTCATTTAAAAAGTGACAGATTTGGTGGAACCCTCAAGTGTTTCCCATTAGAGGCGGAGAGTTCACCAGTGCGCCTTTCTGATGTTGCACATGACACGTTTCGGAGTCTGAAGCAAAGAGCACACCCTAAGTAGTTGCAGTTGGCCCGATGCGGCGGTGCCTGTGCCTGCACCTCCCGGCCCGCCGCTGCCCTCTGCCGGGCCCGCACCTCCCCGCACCTCCCCGCACCGCCCGAGGGGAGCGGCCCTTCGGCCCACAGGGCTCCTCTCTTCCCCCCGCCGTGCTCTCAGCATCGTCCCATTGCCAGAAAACACCCAGAAAAAAAAATAAAAGCCACGGGGGGTGTTTCCCAGCCTGCGGGACGTTCTTCGCGCCGTCTTGAAATGTGGGGAATTCCTGGGATATAAATAGGCGGTTGCACATTTTCTCCTTTTGCCTGCTCCGTTTCCCTCGTGGATTCTGCTCTGCCTTTTGCTGCTGCTCCCTTTCTCTCGCTGATACCACCAGGGCTGCAGCCCTCCCTTCTGGCAGCAGGCTTTTACCATTGCTCTCGTGTCCTGTATTTTTAACCACTAATCTGTCCTGTAAGGAAAATTCCCTTTAGGGTAAGAAGTCATTCTGAATCCTCATGTTTTGGACTGTGGTCCTGTACAAATATTAACAAAGCAGTGTGGAAAGCAGCACTTGGTTAGGAGAACTAGAAGGTGTCAAGTAATCTTCATAGCCAAATTTCCTTGTAAATATGTGCAGGATACAATCCTTTGGCAACTGAGACCTTATAACTGTAGAAAATGGGTTTATACACATTTACTGACATTTTTAGTGATAAAACTTGATTTTATATTACTCAGACTCAAAAAATCACTGTGTGGTCATGGATCTTGGACAAATGAGGATGTATCAGCTATTACCTTTTATTTGAGAAAGAATATTTATAAAGTATTAGGAGTAACAGAGTTTGCTAAAGAAAATCAAGTGTGGTTGATCCTAGAGAAATGTAAGGACCAGTGAAATAATTGATGCTGCAGACAGAAGGATGTCCTGGTTTCCCTGCTCTGCCGTGAGCTCCTCACTGGAGCCTGACAGTGCCCCTTCCCTGTTTCAGTTCTCTGCTGGGGCTGGGCAGGGGGATTTGTGTGGGGCAGCGTGACTGCCAGGGATTCCCCACGGGCTGAACAAGCCGAGGAAGATCACAGAGATGACTCAGCAGGCACTGGAGGATGAGCTGAGCTATTGTTGCCTCTGTTGCCAACAGAGGAATACAGACTGCAAGTGAATCCCTGAGGATTTAGCGGCCCAGCCCTGATGGTGGGATGTCAGTTTGCAGTGGGAAGGACTGACCTAGGCAAGCTCTCCACAATGAACAAACTTATATGCCTTAATTTTCCAGGGTTGTTTTTTCTATAGCTCTTTCAACTTCTGAGTGACAAAGAATGGAGCAGAGCTGAATTTTAGACTCACTGAGCACCCACAGCTGGAGCCAGTGCAGTGGGAAGTTGAGGTGCTGGCTATTTCTGAGGGGAAAGTGCTAACCTCGCATTGGGAATTCCAGGAGTGGGAAATTTTTTGTGGTTTATCTTTGTAGCTATTGTTATATTTGTTTACTGTTCAAGCAAGATTGGGGCGTTGCTGCAATACGAGAGCACATGAAGCAGCTCCAGATCCTGAGAGTCCCCAGGCAAAATATTTCTATGATGTTTCCAGACTGTTGGCTACCTCAGGGGGAAGAGCAACTTGCCAGCACTGATGCTCCACTGGTGCAAATCAGCACAGTAGTAACAAAATCAGTGCACTCTCATCATACTAGGTGTGGATTTCTGCTTCTATTGACATAGCTGGTTAATAGCACGTTTGTCTTTGTCCTGTGCTTCATGTCACTGTAGCACAGAACAACTGTCATGATTTAACTTTTGTACTTTTTCCCAGAGAAAATGAGTGAGATGGATCATTTTCTGGTGGTCACTCAAGTATTTTCTGGCTAGCAGTCAGAAAGAAAACCCATCCACTCGAGACCCAGGTGTGGCAGGAGTAGGGTAGAAAAGGTAAAGCTTTGTGCATAGCTCTATTCTCAGACTGTTTGGAGGAGGGTGCCTGTGGATTCGGCACTAGTGGATCTGACACAAAGTGAGAACTGTTTTGCTGTATCACTTACATTATAGTTGAAATGTGAAATGAGCTCCATGTGGCAGCAGCCAAAGGAAAGAAAAAGGGAAAGAAAAAAAAAAGGAAGCACTCTCCAAAAGTTTCAGTTATCCCTTGAAGCTATATTACAACATCTACTGCTCTAATTGAATCAGTGTGAGAACTTTTCCCCTCCATTTAGATCACTGCTAGTCTCTGTCCACTTTTCCCTGGAGATGCACACATTTGATACCAAGATGTGCTGGGGACATCCACACCTAGGGTAGGATTTTAATGTTTGGTTTAATGTTTTAACTGCTGAAAAGGAAATGTCAATTCTTACATGCCTGCCAGAATCCATCATGATGTTCTCCCCCTTCTCTCCCCTTCTTAGCACCAGGGTGTGAGGCAGGAAAGTTTTGTCTGACTAAAGGCTGCTAGATCTGCTCTGAGGATGTAATAGATTAATTAATCATTTCTAGGAAGTTTGTTGGGATGAATCAATAGAACTTAGAAATACTGGTGGCATCTGTGAAGGGCCCTTAAAAAGGCTAATTGTGATGAAGAAGCAATGTGGTCTTGATGCTGCTCAAACCCTACCACCCGGTTAGCCCTGAGGGGGAGCAGCATGTGAGGGCTTTTAACCTCTGAAATGATGCCAAGCAAAGCCCACTCAGCATTGTGAGCCCTCATTTGTTACATTTACAGAGCATTTTTAGAAGTGTGGAGAAAATCTCTCCACATTTCAAAACATAAATGCTATTACACAGCACAAAATTACTTGGCATCTCAGAAAGCAGAAGCAATTGATACCCAAACACAGGTCTGCTCTGTAAGTATTCACATGTGCGAAACAATACGTGATCCACAAAAACATATGGCTCTTGTAGCAAATACATGGAATCGAGTTGAATTATGAAGACTTTGAAAAGGTCCTCACTATAAATGTACACGGCTCTCTGAAATGTCCAGCTAAGTTTAGTGCAACAATTAAAAACAGATAGATTGTCAGGATGCATAGACCAGGGGTAGAGTTAATTCAGTATGAAAGAAATGAGTGACTGGGAATGAGACAGAAGAGCAGAAGAAGCAGGAAAGGAGCAAGGAGGAATGGAGAGATGAAATGATAATAAGGGGGGGTAGGGAGAGACAGAATAGAAGTGGGGGGAAGAAAGAAGTGAAATAAAGTAGAGAGACAGAGAAAGAATGAAGGAAGTGTATGAGACAGGAAAGAGAAGGAGAGCAGCAAGAAAAATAATGACATTTTATTGTGTACTCTGGCAGCTTTCACTTTAGGAGAACAAAGCCTGCAGCAGACCTAAAGGCTACTACTTATGTATTAAAATATGTGAGAGGGTTTTTCTTTGGTTGTTTTATATATGTATGTGTACGTATAATTATATACATAAAACAACACAGAAATTACAGCCTTCCTGGGGATCTCCCCCTGTTCCCTGTACTCCCAGTTTTACCCATCCTCACAGGTTTTCCTGCACTGCCATGTGTCCAGCTGCAGTAATGTCCTTCCATGCATAGCACTGTGAGCCAGGGCTTTCTGTTTCAGTTTGCTCTTTGTTTCTGTCCTGCTTTCTAAGAGCTGGAAATGGGGGTTCTGGCTCCCCTGCTCTGCAGCCTCCAACTTCGGGGCTGTCCACTGGGATATCTGTTGTTTGAAGTTGCTGTTTCCTTATGTTGATCTTCATGGCAACATTTTAATTTTCCACTGGCTGATTGAAAATGTGTCAAATGTTTTATTGTTGAATTAGTTGGGGTGTGTGTGTTATTGATTTTGCTTTGTCTGTCCCTGTACCTGCAAGCTGCTGGTAAAATGGCACCACTTTTCAAACTTTTTAGAGTTACAAGAGTCATTGAGTGATGTTGAAATCTATCCATTTATCTGATAGTTTGACAGTGTTAAATATTGATCAGAATCTATCTGCCTCCCTTAAAATAGACCCTTTCTTACTGTAACATCATCTTCTGCCTTTGGCTTGTGCAGTGCTGGGACCATGAGCTGCATATCTTTGACTGAGACTGTTCATGCTCATGCTCAGTAAATTGTGCTCTTTTACTGTCTGAGGAATAACACTTGGCAAGTTAAATGAATTGGATGTGATCATCCATCTGGCTTCAGGAAGGCTGTCTCAGGGAGACAGGAGCACTAGGTGAGGTTTCTGGCTTGGGCAGATTGGTGTGACATGCATTTCTCTAGACAGTTGAGCATCCCCAGGAATTTCAAGTTCCTGCAGGAGTGGGTTGTGCTGCCAAACCTCCTTGCCATTGTACTTGTCCATGTGCTGGGCTGACTCCTCTCATTACACCAAATACACATTTTCTGGATCCTCTTAGCCGATCACAGGATTCATTTCAAAGCTGCCCATGGTCCCTGTGTGTGCCCTTCTCTTGCTTGAGGTCAAACTGTCACATCCACTACATTTAGCATGTTGAGGATAGTTCAAACTTTCCTGCTCTTGCACAGTGACTGGTTTGTTACTGGTTGTGTGCCTGGGTGATCCTACCCATACAACCAGCTCTGGGGCTTGCACTGATCCCTAATTTTGGATGTGCCATTCCAGCACCATTTTGTCTGACCTTAGACATTCTTCCCAGACTGTGAGAGGTCAGATTCCTTTAGTTTTCTTCCACACACTGTGGAGAGCTTCCTCTTCTCCAACGGTATCCTCAGGTCTTCCCATGATCATGTTTGTCCCTTATCCCTTCAGGTAGGGCCCCTTTGTGAGGAGTCCAAGGATTTTGTGGTTCAGTGATGGATACTTTATTTCCTGGTGCCATTGGAAATGACATCTCTGCATTTTGCTCTGTATGCTTTATTCCTATGCCCTGTTGCAGATGGCATTGTTCAAATCACCTTATCCATGGTACCAAGTTTTCTAGTTTAAGTATGGTGCACTGGTTCATTAACTTTACATGGTTAATCTGTCATTTTTCTGAAAACAAAATGGCTTCTGGCAATTGCTGGACCACTTCTGAATGTCTTTTCTGCTGTTTTGGATAAAAATCTGAGCTAAATTATGCCATTCTCCCTCATCATTTCCCTGTTTCATTTCTCATCATTCTAATAGTCCTGTTATGAAGACAAGAAACAGAAACATAGATGTTTAACACTTAACAATATCTTATTGTCTTTACTGCTTTTGGAAAAGGGAATGGAAGAGGAAGAACCTCACATAGGGCTATAAACAAAACAGAAGGAAGTGAGTTCACTGTCCACGGGAAAGCACAGCTCTCCTGTGAAGGAGATTTTTCTTTCAGTGGAGGGGAAATGCACCAGTGCTCTGATACTGAGCAGTTCTTTTCAGCAGACTACACTGCTGAAAAACTTGTGAGGAAACCCCAAATATGCCCTGGGAGCATTTCTGATGACCATGAGGCTTCTAGAATCTGAGGTGGAATGAAAACATTGCTGGAGAATTGAGGATGAAACGGTTAAAAGGCCCCCCCCCAAAAAAAAATCTACAGACTTTTGGCAATCTTTGTGAGAATAGAAAATAAGCAGATTATTTAATGCCTCAAGTTTGATAAAGCACAAATATAACTGAGCATCCTCATTTTATTCTCTTCCTCCAGAAGATGGCAAAAGTTAGCTGGACTTAACACAGCCAGATGGAGGAAAATGTTCCAGGACTGTTTGTGCTATCCTCCAGTTTCAGGTCACCACTGGTTTAATGCTCCAGCTGCAAGGGTTGATCCCAAACCCACTGAGATAAGTGGTTGTTTGGAGCAAGCAGGCACTGCAGCTCCAGCACTGCTATGTGCTGGGTGAGGGGCCACTCCAGGCAGCACAAGGGGCTGTGGGGCTGCAGCAAGTGCTCCAGGAGCCATGCAAGTCCCAGCTATGGCCAGACATTTCCCTTCATGGGGGGGGGAAATTGTCAGTAACATCTTCATGGAGATCACAGCCAGAAATGCAGCTGTGAGAAGTTTCAATTTTACACACAAAACGTGAGAGACACCAGTCACAGTATTTGATAGTGCTCATAGAATTACAGACCTTCTGCTGAAGAAAAATCCCTTTGAGATTTGCTCCTTGAGTACTGAAGAGGTTAATTCCCACAAATACAGCTTATATTTGGGCTAGGACAGCGTGGAGAACTTGCATTTACAGTGGAACCTTGACTGAAAAGAGGAAAGGATATATGACAAATATATAGGAAAAAAATCAGATTAAGTACAGATTTGGCAACTAGGATTTTTTTTCCAGCTCAGCAAGGAACTCTAGAAAAAGGAAAGAAATATTACTAATAAGATGAGAAGAGACACAAAATAAGCTTTTATTTCTCATGTAGTTAGTTTATTTTGTTCCTATATTTAGCTGCTCTGGCACTTTATAATTTCAACATTAGGAAAATGTGAGAGTATTTGAGTAAGGTGATACACTGAAGTCAAGAGGCTTCCTGCCAACAGAGAAGGAGAACTGAGGATTGCTTGTTTCAAGGATGCTCCTGAGGTGGTTCAGCTTAACCTGGTGCTTATCCTGTGGTGAAATTCTAATTTGATTCCAAACAAATTTGTCCTGACAATTTTTTCAGCCTAAGGGTTTTGACAGCTGCTGTAGCTGACTGATGGATGCTCAGAGTGGATTTGTGCCTATGCCCTTGGAAGGAAAGGGAAGTGAGCAATGGGCCAGTTTGGAGGGTGTTTGACACCTTGCAAAAGCCAACACATGAGTGAACTGTGCTAACAACACAAGGGCCTGTGGCAGCTATTCCCTTCTTGAACATCCTCCAAGAGGAGGCAGGGATGTCCCTAGTTCCCAAAACTCCAGCTTTCTTCTTAGAGCCCTTGCAGCAGGGCAAGACCAGAGGTGGGGCAAGGACATGTGAGCTCCCACCTGTGCTGCCTTTACATGGAGCTTTGGATGTGGACAAGATGCTCCCACTTGAAGACACGTTTTCTCCTTTGGACAGTGTTCAATATATCAGCCACATTGCTTGATCCACAGTAAGGTAGTGATTGTGTCTTCTGTTATGAGAAAATGTTCGTGTCACAGTTGACTTCTTCGAGGTCACATCCTTATTATTCAAGCCAACTGGGAAATTTTAACAAAGTGATTCCCTGGGCCTCCACTCCCTGAGAAAAATACAAATTTATCAGAACAAAACCTTGATTTTTTTCATTTCAAAGTCTCTTAGTATGTCAAAATATTCTGTTTCCCATCCAGAAGCAGGAAAAAAATCTTGTTATCTCAACATTTTTGGCTGAGTTGGGTTTTTTTTCTGGGTAATTCAAATGTGCAGAAGGAATATTGCCAATGGCTGTTTTTAGCAGCATGAGAAACAATACCAACCACAGAGAAGGACCCTGCATCCATTGAAGTGACTC
Source organism: Manacus vitellinus (assembly GCF_001715985.3). Lineage (NCBI taxonomy): Eukaryota > Metazoa > Chordata > Aves > Passeriformes > Pipridae > Manacus > Manacus vitellinus. The sequence goes on along the minus strand of NW_021940603.1, from coordinate 2,183,404 downwards.
AGCAACACTACTTGTCAAGAACAAGTTCTGACCAGGTTGGCAGAGCCCTGCAACTGCTGCTGGGTGAGTTCAGTCCCACTGGCTGCGTCAGCCGTGCTTTCTCTGGCTGTGCAGAGGAAGCAGGGACACAATAGCTACAGCGGTAGGAAGCTTTCTAGCCTCACCCCTGCTTCCTCCCCACAGCAGGGGTATTACCTGCCTGTCCACTCCTCTCTGCTGTGTTCACCTTCTTATAATCCCTCTGCTCTGTCAGCTTTGCTTTGGATAGAGGGAGTCATGACCAAATTCCTGCAGAAATGAGACCATTCTCGAAGTATGTGTTTACCAGTGCACTGCTGCAAACTCTGAAGAAGCTGCTGCAGTATTAATAGCTTTGCTGCTGCCAGATGAAAGGAGGAGAGTGTTCAGATCTAAGAAATCAACAGATGTTAAAGCAATTTCTGCCTTCTCTGTTATATTGCACATCAACGGGAACATGCTAAAGTGCTTTTTTGTACCGTTTAGCATCTGACATTTCAGGACATCTTGTAAGTGTGCATTAGGAGAGTGGAATGTTACTATATTTGTACTTGCAGATTTGGAATGAGAATAAAATCTGGAGAGATGCAATGTGCACATGGAATGTTTTCCAGAGGGGCTGAGGCTGGGGGAACCCAGCACAGTGAAGCTTGAGCTGTCTCGAAACTTCAGGCTGCACATGCAGGGAGGCAGAGCACGTATTGGTTTTGAAATGGAACTGAAAACTGTAGAAACTTGGAGCTGCTTCTCCAAACCTGCCTAATTGTGGGATCACAGGCACCATTGCAAATTACTGAAAAAGTGTGTTTGATTTTTGCAGTTACTCTCAAAACATGTTGTTGCTTGGATATGGGTGATGGCCCTCTGGCTAGTCACTTCAGAAGGGAGCTGTTGCCACTGCAAAGGATACCTGGCTTTTACTGCTGACACCTAGTGGGGGCATGATACAGCCCTGCCTCACCGCAGCCATGGTACTGCACATCAGCATGATCTCTCTCCATGCTTCTCTCAGCAGTTTTCTGTTAGATCCCTCTTTTTCCCTGATAGTGGGATCTCTGGAGTCACCACAAGCCTTTAGTCAGCACAAGCACTCTCGTTTTTGTCAGGGCCCTGAGGGCACTAATAGGCCCCAATTAGCCTAAACAGACCCCTCTGGAGTCTCTGCTCACCCTTGCCCCAGGAACCTTTTTCAGCTTGTCCTGGAGCCTTCAGTATTGACCTGAGCTACATGACAGGAGTGCTGGTCTCCAGCCATGGTCACACTTGTGTCTAGTCTGGACCCCAACCCACAGACTGATGTGGCCTGGCCTCAGACCTGCCTTGTCCCTGTGCACCTGCCTTGGAGACCTGGAGTGGGCAGGGATCTTGCTAGAGTGGTGAGGAACCAGCAGCCTTGGCTGCATTTTGGCATGGAAGATGGGCCTGAGGTGATGTGCCTAATGCTTAATTTGCCCATATTTGTGAAGGGAAAGTGAATTCTGTCCAGAGGTAAAAAAACCCTTCCACAAAAGGCACAGAAGCTCCTTCCTGGTGATTTGTGCAGGGAAGGTCAGTGTGTCCTAGAAGGCGGAGATGAATTGCAGATGCAGAAATGGTAAAATTTGCATCTCTCTTGCCCTGTTTTCCAGTACTTCTCCTCAATTAGCTTGTTTGCATGTTACCTTTCCTTTCTAGGTTTGGTTCTCTGCCGCTGGCTGGGCTCTGCTTTGTCTTTCTTAAGAGTAACATCAGCTTTGAGGTCTCCTTTGCTCCCTCAGCCCCTGTGCTTTGCTGACAGTGCTCTGTGTTTCCAGCAGAGGCTGCCTTTGCAGTTAACAGGGTTCCAAGGTGTAAGGGTGAACTGCTTTTTCTCCCTCTGGAAGACCCTTAGACTTTTCCCTTTGATAGGTGAAGCTGAACTGAGCATATTTAACAAGCCCACAGCTCCCAGGGGTTTTCCATTGCAATTCAGCCACTTCTTCCCCCATGGCCAAGATGCAGGAGGATGCGTCCCTTCTTTCCTGAAGTCCAGTCTCATCACAATCCCTCTGCCACTGAGCAGCAGAGGCAAACAGAGACAGTCCTGCAGAGGGACTGTGGCTGGTCTGGCCTCCCCAGCTGGCGTGTTAGCTCACAGGCAGCTGGGAGGAGAGTGGGCCAGGAAAGGCTGTAGCACATGTAGGTGAAAACAGACACACAGAGAAAGGCTTTAGATGTTGCTGAAGCCTGGATGTTGTAATAACATTTAGTATGTCTATTCTTTTAAGGCTCAGATGAGTAAATACAGGTTGTTTTATGGTAAAACTTGCCTTTTTTACCCCAGATATGAGGAATCCCTCTCAGTATACCTGGAGATATAGCAATGAGCACTGTTTTGCAACCTGAATGTTTAAAAAAGGGGCAGTTGGCCAGAGAGCAGAGCAGAGCCACTGCCCTCACAGAGTGGTCCCTGTTGCTACATCCCACAGTGCCTCCATGTTTGCACCCCGAAGTGTTACAGGAGCTCATTTGAGGCACACAGGCTGCAATAGTGGGACCTACTCAAAGAACTTCACCCCGGCTGTAGGTAAATGTGCACAGGAGCCCTCATCCCGGGGTGCTGAGCTGTGGGCACAGTGCAATGCTTGGGCCCCTTCGGGCATCGCTGGGGCTGTCTGTGCTCCTGTCAGTGAGGGAGAATCTCCCACGGCCATCTCTGAGCCAGAGAATGTTTGCCTGAGGCTTCTTTGGAAAAACATTCCGCTTCCAAAGTGAGTATCTGCTTGGAGTGAGCGTGCTCCCCGTGCTGCTCTGCCTTTTGGGCTGGTTTGGGGTATTTCACTTCACTACCCACGAGTCCGTGTTCAGGCCCCCGTGTGCTGGGTGAGCAGGGCAGTGGAAACTTCCATATCCTCGGCAGTCCCCGCTGCTCTCTGTTCCTCTCATGAAGCAGCGGCTCTCGGAGTCGGGACAGCAGGGCAGCTCCCGACGCCAAAGCCGCCAGCCCGGTGTGACCGATCCCAGCACCCCATCTCCGTGTGACCGACCCCAGTCCCCAGATCGGTGTGACCGATCCCAGCCCTCCATGCCCGTGTGACCAACCACAGCGCCCCCATCCTGGCGGGACCGATCCCAGCTTCCCCATCCCGGTGCGAACGATTCCATCCCAGCGTCACCGATCCCAGCCCTCCATCCCGGTGTGACCGATCCGAGCTTCCCTATCCCGGTGTGACCGATCCGAGCTTCCCTATCCCGGTGTGACCGATCCCAGCTCTCCATCCCCGTGTGACCAACCACAGCGCCCCCATCCTGGCGGGACCGATCCCAGCTTCCCCATCCCGGTGGGAACGATTCCATCTCAGCGTCACCGATCCCAGCTTCTCTACCTCGGTGTGACAAATCCCAGCCCTCCATCCCGGTGTGACCGATCCCAGCTTCCCCATCCCGGTGTGACCGATCCCAGCTTCCCCATCCCGGTGTGAACGATTCCATCCCAGCGTGACCGATCCCAGCTTCTCCACCCCGGTGTGACCGATCCCAGCCCTCCATCCCGGTGTGACCGATCCCAGCTTCCCCATCCCGGTGTGACCGATCCCACCCCTCCATCCCTGTGTGACCGATCCCAGCCCTCCTCCGGTGTGACCGATCCCAGCCCTACCATGCCCCGGTGGTGACGATCCGAGCTTCCCTATCCCGGTGTGACCCGATCCAGCCCTCCCATCCCGGTGTGACGATCCCAGCCCTCCCTCCCGGGTGTGACCGATTCCCAGCCCTCACCTCCCGTGTGACCGATTCCCAGCCCTCCAATCCCGGTGTGATCGATTCCGAGCTTCCCTATCTCCCGGGTGTGACCGATCCCAGCCCTTCCATCCCGGTGTGACCGATCCAGCCCCTCCCTCTCCGGTGTGACCGATCCCAGCCCTCCCTCCCGGTGTGACCGATCCATGCCTCCATCCCGGGTGTGTGACAAATCCCAGCCCTCCATCCCGGTGTGACCGATCCCCAGGTTCGCCGCCAGGTGGCGCCGTGGGGCGCGTTGGTCCCTGAGGGCTCTGGGCTGGAGAGGGGCGGGAGGACCCGGAGCAGCGCCGAGCAGCGCCGGTGATCCCGGAGGAGCCCCGAGGAGCCCCGGTGATCCCGGAGGAGCCCCGAGGAGCCCCGGTGATCCCGGAGGAGCCCCGAGGAGGCCGTCCGGGCGCACCGGCTGCACCACTGCCGTCCCGGTACGGCGGGAACCGGCGGGCAGCCCCCCGCGCCGCCCCCCGTCGCTCCCCGCCGGGGCCGGGTGGAGCGGTGGCTTTGCCGGCACCCCCGGAACGACAAACGTGCGGTCGGGATTGAGGGCTCGGCCGAAATGAGTGTTTGTAAAGCGTCGGGTAGGAGGGGCCCTGACCCTGCCCGAGCTGCTAGAGAGCAAAACCACTGTGAATCCGAACACTCCGTGGGTTCAGCAGGCGGGAGGAAGCCCCAACAGTAGGCAAGTGTGTGGTTATTGTACCTTACCTGTGCACACTCACGGCAGGTGTACAGTCACTGTGTTACCTGTGTGCAGTCACTGTGTTACAGGTATGCAGTCACTGTGTTACCTGTGCACACCCACGGCAGGTGTGCAGTCACTGTGTTACCTGTGCACACCCATGGTAGGTGTGCAGTCACTGTGTTACCTGTGTGCAGTCACTGTGTTACCTGTGCACACCCATAGCAGGTGTGCAGTCACTGTGTTACCTGTGTGCAGTCACTGTGTTACCTGTGCACACCCACAGCAGGTGTGCAGTCACCGTGTGTTACAGGTGTGCAATCACTGGGTGTTACCTGTGCACACCCATGGCAGGGCTGCAGGTCAAGTCCCCAGGGCGCTGCTGCCAACTGCGCTGGAGCTGAAGCATCAGCGACACCTTTTGTTGAGGAGAAATCAAGTGTTGAGGTGCAGCACTGCAGAATTTCTGCCCCCTGGGGAAGTCGTTCTGTACGTGCCCATTGCTGAGGTCCTTAGGGCTGTTGGCATGTTCTCCACAGGGATTTAAGAAGGATCATTTACAAATACCTAACTGAGTATTTACTACCCTTGCCTCAAGTGGAATTAGGCCAGTTTATAAATACATGTCCAATCCTTTTCAGATACAGAGGAGTCTCAGCTCAATTTAAATCTTGTGGGAGTGAGTTCCATAGGTTAATTATGTGCTGTATGGAAAAGGATTTTATAATTCAAAATGTTGCCTTTGAAATTGCATTGTCATCTTATTCTTGTATTATTCAAAGAGGGTAACCAGTCAGCCCAGAGCTGACAACAGGACTTAAACAATATGTGTTAGTGTCAAAACATGTGAAGCATAAACGGGACTTGGTTACTGTCTAACCCCGTTAATGTCCAGATGCTTTCTAGACTTACTTTAAATTTCTCTGTGAAAAAGTATTTCTTATCCTCAGATTTGAGTTTTCCACCCTTTCCATTTCCTTACTTATCCCTGTGTTCAAACATCAAGATAGGAAAGAGCCAAGCTTCTATCTCTTGTATTGATCCTATTCATTTCAGGCTGTGCTTCTATGAAGTCTTCTCTTACTCATTTCTTCTCTGTCCTAAGAAGTCCTGGTCTTTCAGTCATAATTTGAAATTTCCCAGGCCCTGTGTTATCAACATATTTCTGAAAATGAAGTAGCCAACAGCTTCAGGGCTGGTGTTTTACTCTGAAGCAGGCAGGGCTGTGATCTCCCTCCTATCTACTTAGCACTGCTGATGACTTTTTTCCCCACAAGCTAAAGAGTAGCTGCAGAGTTTCACATAATTACAGCTGTACAGCACTCACATACCTCAGGTTTCTACAAAGATTCTTTTGTTTCACTGTCCTATACCTCAAGCATCCAGGCACCTTGTTGCCTTCACTGGCCATATGCATTCCCATGAAGGCTTTCCAAAGCTGTTTGCAGTAATACCCAGGTAGATTTCAGCTTGGCACCATTAACTGTGAGCAGCACTGTCTGGAAACAACCATGCCTTATTGCTTTACCCAAGTACAATTATGTCTTAAAATGCCCAGACTGGGCTGGCCTTTATTTTATCCCCTGTAATTGAAATTTGGCTTGAAGTGTTTCTAACTACAGCCAGTAAATCGAGGCAAAACCCAATCCCTCAGCAGTAACTCATTCACCCATTGTCCAACAGTGTCTCCAATGATTTATTTGATGACTGTTGCTTGGCCGTGTAGGAGGTGAGCTGAGCAGTGGGAATGACAGGAGAGCTGATGAAAAAGCAGGTTCAATTTAAAAGCAGCTGTACAGTGTGGAGAGTACAGCAGAGATGAGTGTGTGTTGGAGGTTGAAACATGCATTTCTCAAAGGAGTAGGAGGGGAAATCAAAACATGTGTGTCTTTAAATAAGCTAGTGTCCAGATTTTGTTACTTTTATTTAGGGTTATCCCAACAGGCCAGCTCTCAGACTTTATTGAAGTTTACTTTTGTAATGACTGGATTTTCTTCCCCTTTGGATTTTATCCAGAGGAAGTAGGGAGCAGCTATCAGTGAGCTTCCAGTAGTGCTCTGAGTAGCAGGCATGGCTGGCATATATGAAAGTAAGATAGCATTACGCATTTTAAGAAGTGGCAAAATTTGGCCTGTAGATATCACCACTATTTTCCCACTTATCCAGAGTATTGGTCATATGCCAATACAAAAAGCTGCCAACTAAAACGTTTTAAGAAAGGAAACACTGTTTGCGGCCTGAAAACAAATGTTTTCATTTCCCTGAAATATGTGCTGAACATATATAAAGAAGACTCAGAAGTGTCTAGTGAGGTTTAATATTTTGTAATCATATGGATGAATTTGTTAACCTTTTTCACACTTTGTTCTTTAATAGATGAACATTGTAACTAATACTATTTAGTTAGAAACAGTACTTAAACACTGAAAACAAGAGGTAATGTAATGCAGTCGGATAAATCCATTAGAAAGGCAATAGTATAACATTAAAATGCCAACACCATGAAGTCTTTGTTGGTTTAAAATTCCTTTGCTGTTCTGCCACTTTCTTTGTTTCTTTATGCTACTGTTTTTTCTTGTAGCTGAAAACATCAGATGACCACGAGGGATGAATCTGCAGCAGTGCTGCCTCCCAGGATGTGTAGCTGCAGCCTCTAAGCCCAGTGTTGTGCAGCAGTAGGGATCCACGTGGCCGATTGTTTTGCAGGCACAGTGGTGGCATATTTATGTATTTCTGAACTTGTTTTTCAGGATCCCTGGCTGCCTGTGTATCACGGAGCTTGCTGCTTAACAACAGAAATAAAGCACTTGTCAGGCAGAAGCAATTGTGTCAGTGCAAAATGGAATTCGCAAGACTAAAGTTTACACGAGGTAACAACAAAATCTACTGTTCCATTCTATTGGGCAACAAAGGTAATTTGTTATGCAACATAATGAGGACTTGTGTGTGATAGCGGAGGCTCTTGGTTACAGGGCATTGACATCAACAAGCCCATGCAGCTCATAGATGTAAGAGAATTGCTATATGTAGCACCGAATTCAAAAGCTTTCTTGTTATTATGGGAGGAGTGGTTTCCAACTTAAAAACTGCAGAGTAAACAAAACCCTGAGACCAGTCCTGCAGTCCTTTACGGTCTGGGTAGGACCTTCCTCATTTCTTTTTGGGTTGGTCTGTGCCTCAGACTTGATAGTCAGCCTGGGGGCCACAAGGTCAGGGTCACAAGTGTCATGCATTTCATGTGGTTCTGACACATTTGGCAAGTCTCCTGCCAGCCCACATAATGACCAGGGAAGAGGGAGTGGAGGGGGAGAAGTCAGATAGTCATAATGCCATTCACTGCTGGCCAGAAGTCCATGGTGTCTAATCCCACATGTTCCACTGCTGCTGTTAGCACATCCACTCCTAGAATCCAGTGATCCTTCCTGCAGGACAGCAATGGTCATTCACCTGTTTTGCAGATACACTGCAGCACGTGGGCTGTGTACAGAGCTGGGAATGGAGCTGTGGCCTATAAAGCAGTGAGATTCATCTGCTTTGCCCTATCATCTTTCAAAAGAACTCTACAGGCTGGGACGATGGGGCCTCTTGTTTATGATGACTTAGGCTGCTCTCTGCCTCCAGAGCTGGTGCTAGACTCAAAGATCCTGTTTGCTGGCATTCCACTGCTGTCTACAACTGCTTCTGTAACACCCTGTCCCATATGTGTTCTCCTGGCCCACACTGAATATTTCCCTTGCCATTCAGTTGAAAGAGAGAGTCTGGGAGCAGTCTCTTCCTGAGAGCTGTGAGGGAGAGAGTGGGCTCAAGCTTCACTGATAAATTAATACAGGAGAAATAAGAAATTAAGACTGTGCCACATGGCCTGTAGAGTAGAGGACTAAGCTCAAATTGTATTGGTAACTTTGTCCTGGCAATCTGTGGGGTTGGTTCTATTTCTGTAGCATGCATATAATGTTGTACATTATGGATGATATTCTGGATCTGTCACAATCAAGCAAACAGTTTAATTCCACAAGTGCTGTGTTAATTTGGAGATAATGCTTGCTTTTTTCCTCAAACCACAGTCAAGACTGGTTGGCCAGACCACATTAGGGAAAGCTGCTCCTGCAGAAAAGTCAAAGACCCCCATCCCCTGGTGTACTGTGCCAGTGGCAGGATGCTGGAGTTCTGACTGTGACAGTGACTCAAAAAGGGCCTGGCCTGTTTACTGCTACTCAGACAGGAGCCCAACTTCTTAGGACAGTTAGGACAGCAGTACAAATAAAGGTAAGACACTGAGTTAACCACTATCTTGGCCAAGCTACTTTACCTCTCAGTGACTTGTGTTATATGGGACAGTCATCACTATAAACTCTGGTGCTTGAAGTTTAACCAAACAGACTGAAACATCTAAAGGAAAGGAGTGAAACAAGCTCTGCTTTAGTGGTTTATGGTGGAATGTCGGGCATGACACGCAGCCCAAGGTATTCAGACTAGGATGTGATTGAGAAAACTCTTGCTTGTGGTTCCAGACAGGTACTGTACTCTGTTTCCAGAGATGCCAGGCACCTGCCATTCAGCAGTGGTTTCCTCACATTATAAGGCAGGTGGGTTTCTCTGGGCCTATTTTCTTGTGTATTTTTTTTTTCCACAGCCTCTTGAACAGTATGGATCTAGTCCTGACTGAGATATTTTAGGAGCCACTATGACAGAAATATTTCATGATGATACCGGTTACTTTAATTGAAGATATGTTAATTTAATTACCAACCAAAGTAATTAAATAAAGCCTAACCAAATTAATATTGCATCGTAAGAAGCACTAAGATTCCATACTGTGAGGATAAGAAGCAAACAAACCAACCCTGTCTTTCATGCAGGAGATGCTATCTGGCATTTGCATAGATACTGTGTCTGTAATTAAAGCCATCCTTAATGTGTCATGCTGTTATTGCAGCCCTTGCTATTTTGTAGCAGTTGCTAGATCTTACAATGAATGACTACAAAAATATCCCAGGGACTCTAGAAAGCATTACAGTGACTTTGCAGACAACGACTCTCTTAAAGTAAACCCCACAAGCATCCTTGCTTTTTCACAGGGAAACATCTTGTTAGCATCTGTCAGGACGAATGCCATTTTGCCTCAAGAAAATGCTGAGCCTGGCAGAGTCTGGGCACTGTGCACTGAGAGCTCACAGGTGAGTAAGTTGTCTGGCGCTTTCTGCAGTGCAAGTGCAGGGTGTTTTCAGACTCCAGCGCTGTTTGGCAGAGCCTCGGGTCGTCCAGAGGTGAGCTGCCACGCTAGACAGCCCTGGGTGAGCCGCCCTCCCGGAGGGGCCGCGCTTGGCTGGGCGCGGAATTGTGCAGCGATCCCGTGTCAGACGTGCCGCAGGGGTGTCTTTCCGCCTGAATGCGGCCACTTGCAAATGTTTTGCTGTTTCGTCCCTCTGCAGCCCTGCTTTTGGGACCATTTCAAGGTCAAGGCTGTTAACAGGGCTGCGAGTGCAACACTTCCTCTCAGACTGCAGGGTCCGTGGCACCGGGGTGATTATTTATGATACTCTTATGCAGTACCCAGTGCACTGAAAGGTTGTTTTCCTCTGCACTTGCTCCTCCTACCCGGGAGCCGCACAGTTCATGTGACTTCCATGCATCTGTCAGCCCTGCTGCCTGTCCCCCAGGGTCCCCAAGTGGGCAGCTGGGCTGCTCTAGCCTTTGGGGCTCTACCCCTGGTACTGTTCACAGGGAGCAGCTGGAGTGATTGATGCTGGGGATTGAAGATAGTTTCTGGTTTTGGTTCCTCCTTCAGCATAGGCAGCAAGAAAGCATCCACCTTCCAGCAGTGCTGAAACACTTTTGGCAACTTTTCCCACCTCTGAGGTCTCTCTGTCAGCACCTCTTTCTCCCTCATTTATTCCTTGATCTCCTGCCCCTGTAGCAGAGGAAGCCCCACTACTTTCTCAGGCCCTTGCCCTGTTCTGTGGAGTTTTGCATTCCCCTTCCAACACTGCTGGAGTCAGGTACAGCAAGATGAGGGAACAGCTCAGTATAATGTTTAGCTGAATAAAGTATCACACACAGAAACTTGCACTGTTTCCATCAGCAGCTTACCAAAATAAGAATGAGTATAATTGTTCAAAAACCAAGTTAAGATGGATTTTCACATGTAAATATCTGGACTGAGATTTGGTTAGCAACAGATGATGTGTGGAGCTGTGTGTTTTAGGCCTCTAGTTTACTGTCTTCAAGGTGCTGTGTTAGTGTCAGGCTCATCTGGGTCAGGATCATGGAATTTGCTCCTTGGCAGGAATCCTGCCCTCTGATTGCCCCCTGTGTGGATGGTTTTTCACAAATGGTGTATCTGTAACGTGTTGTGCCCAAACTGCACGTAGAAAAGCCTTCTCAAAAGTCAGGAATTGTGTCCATGGTAAGATTTGACTGTAACAATTAAAACCCCTCACAATTAATAGATATTCCTTTAATCTACTTGCAGCAGGTGCTGCCACAAGTGAATGTCAGAGACAGGATGGGGGGGGCTGTCAAGGTGACCAGCCAACTTCAGTTGACCAAACTGGTAGTTTTAGGTAATCTAAACTGAGGTTCAAAGCAGGTGTGTTAGAGGTATTTGCTAAGTTCTAGGGCTCGAAAAGTGCTGTGAGTAAGATGAAACTTTGAATTAAGCACTTTGAAAGTCATAACAGGTCGAGTGTCTAATGAAAAATTAAAGAATGAATTAGTGGGCAGAAAAGAGTTCTCCCCAGAGCGATACCACGGTCCCTGAAAGCAGCCGGAGCCCCTGCGGGGGCTGTCACGGGCTCTCTGCTCAGCTGCCTGCGTCTTCGAGACTGTGGCTTGGCTTACTTGTTATTTTGTTTGTTGTCAGCACAGGCTGGTTTGAATAGGGTCCAAGTGAAAACAGTTACAATCTCAGGATCTGCCTCCAGGAGAGTTTCAGCTGCATTTTCAGAAGTGGTCGCGCACATTGCTGACAGCAAACTTCTCTGCTGGTAGTCAGTCATCTTATAGCCTTGTCTTACTTTCTTACTTCTTAGTGACAGAGCAAGAAACACTCAGAAATCTGCTGTGTTCATATCAGGCAAAGATCATGTACTGAAAAGGAAATGTTGGAGAGTCATGGACTGGTTTTGCCATGCATTTCCTCACCCGGGACTTGCGACTACCAGAGGAGACTGCAGATCCAGCAGCCCTGGGGAGTGGCTCTGCCTCTCATCCTGCCACCTCCTTCCCTTTGCTCAGCCTGGGTCAGCTCATGATTTACTCCTCAGGCTTCCTACAGGGCTGCTCACTACCTGGGGGTCGCTGCTGTGCTGCTGCTCTATGTGAACAGGCAGTTCTTGGCTGCTTCTCCTCTTCAGCGAAAGCAAAATGCTGAGCACCCCTACTCCTACAGTTACCCCGTGCCAGGGCAGGGAGAGCTCTTGGTGGTATTGCCAGGCACTAGTCTTAACACATCTTCTGCTCTATGTGTGTATGTGAGGGGGATATTGGCTGTTTTGGAGTTTTCTTGTAAGATTCCAGATCTTTAAAGTTAAGCTAAGAAAAGAAAATGTCAACTGTAAAAAAAACCAAGACCCCCACTTATAGTCCTTATAAAAAAGTAAACAATTTAAATTAGTAATATATAATAAAATACAATATTTACCCTAATGGTTGCAAATTAGAAATGAGATCCAGCTGTAACATAATATATCAGGCAGAAATTAACTGCTAATTAATAAGAAAAAGTCATACTTTGCATGATTTTTGAATGCTAAGTATTGCCAATATCACCTCTTTAATGACTAAATTCAAGACTATGATACTGCTCTTTCCTCCAAATAATATTATAACAGTATGTAAAATATGTTTAATACTGTTAGTTGATTAGAATTGGACAAGCATAGACAAGCAAGAAATGCAGAACAGCACAAAGCCAATTCCTTGTGGACTTCACAGTAACATCAGGACATTCTCACTCCTTATCAGAAAATATGTAAATAGCTCCTGGCTCCCTTACTTGCTCAGATAGTGAGGCAAGACCTTTTCCATAAGCCTTCTTCCAGGAAACTTGTCCTCCTCAAGGTGTGTGGTGAGGAATGATAGTAAAAAGAAAGAGCATGAAGGATAAAAGGCAACACTAGATAATGACAGGAACAAAGGGATCCTGGGAAGCAGTGAGGGAGAGGCCTGGGTTGTCAGGATCTAACGAATGCTGAATACACTGATAAGGTGAGATGAAACCCTGGCCAGGAGTACGTGAGTTAGGCCAGGCAGACAAGCTGTCTGCAGGCTGAAAAATCCAACTGTGGTAGTGGACATATAAAATAAGATTTCTTCACAGCAAGGGCAAGAAAATGAGCAAGCCAGACTTGTCTCTGCTGCAGCTTAGTAATTATTGTTACCCTTTCAGGCAATGTTTAGGTGCCACAGCTGTGTTCAGTGCATGGGGAACGACCTTGGAAAGCATCATCTGTACAGGGATGGCTGGTGGAGGATGGAAAAAGTGAAGTATTAGCCATTCTCTGTGGGAGGAAATTGTAAATTTGTATTAAGGAGCTGTTTTAGGGACACTCATTGAAGAATCAGAGCCAGCAGTACCCTTGCTGCTCTTTCTTCTCTTAGATTTTTAAGTTGACACATTAGCTCCTTTGGCACAGATGGTCATATCAGAATATCCAGAGGAAGTAGAGTCCTTTCAAAGCAAGGTTTAGCCCACAGATGCCACAAAAGCTGCTGGTAAAGTGCTGTCAAAAGTCAGTCATGGGGAGCTATACCTCAAAATCTGTAAATTGTGATGCAGATATAAACTCAAAAGCACCAGCAGCTGAGACTTACCAGTGGAAAACACTTCACAAGGTCCCGAGCAAAACTCTTTTTCCTAGTAGTTCCTTCTCAGCTGCTTATAAGGTTTTCATCACATCTGCCATTGATTTATGTAGGTGTTAGGATAGTTGCCTGGATTTAGATTATTAAATAACCACTTCTAGATACAGAGGTGAGTACTGGCTCTTCTCTGTGCTGAAAGAAACCAGCTGGATATATTCTTTTTCCTTGAAGAAGGCAGTTGTTAAGGAGAAGTTACAAGTACATTGGGGAAAGAAGCAAACCACTGTGTTTTAGCCTGGATGAGTTCACTCACCCCATTTGTTGAGTGGGAAAGAAGCTTGCAATGGTGCAGAGAGTACCACAGGTGGGCAAGGGGAGGCGGTGTCTTCCCTGTGGTGTGGGTTTATGCCAGATAAAATTTTGACTGAACTCTGACTTTTCTGTTTCTGTGGCTCCAGGTGGAAGCTCTGTGTGCAGAGTGCCCCTGAGCACTCCTCCATATGTGAGAGTGATGTTGCAATATGGTGATAAAGCTGGTAGGCACAGAAGCTTGTTCAAGGGGAGGGGAAGCAGCACCCTGCAAGAAATGACAAGGAACTGCCAGCTGGATTTTCTTCTCCGTCGGTGATGAGGTAGAGCTTTGCTAATTCCAGGGGGAAGGAAGAGATCTGGCACTGAGGATCTGCAAAGCAAACCCATGAGCATAGAGAGGAGCCTGGAAAAGGAATCTCCAGGTGGAGGCTGCTTCAGCTTCCTTTGTTGTTCGTGACATTGGTTTTCCTGCCCTGCTCAGACCCTTATTTGTGACCCGCACAGCTGTAGGAGAGGGCTTGCAGTTGCTGTTGTTAGTTGCAATCTATCGCCCCCACCATGCACCAAAAGAATGTCAGGCTTCAAAAATATAATGTTGCCATGTTTTTAGCTTATATTCCCACTTTGTAGGTTCAAAAATTCTCATTAAACCTTTCTGCAAGTACTAAAATTTACAAGAGACCATTAACTTGAGTTCCTCTGCTGATGAACACCATTCTTGCTGCTTATGACAGACAGTAAAACAGGAATACAAGGTTCAGTTTGCCCTGTGGGATGTTCCAGGCCTCCTGCTAGGGCATTTTTTGGATTCAGGCTTTTCTTAGAAACCGTGTTTGCCTTTGGCCCAGTGATTAAGGTCACCCCTTCTGTGGAGGCTGCTTATTGTCCTTTTAGCTCTAACAGTTGCCTTGTGTCTGCTGGTAGACACCCTGGCCTTCCCTCAAAATACAACTTGCAATCCACAGTGCCTTACCACCTGACACAGTGTCAAATGTGGTGACTGAATTTGCACATCTGTGACCACTATACCCGAAGTTACAGGTTTTGACTTATTAAAACATCATCTCCCACGTGGTGGCCCAAACCCTGGTGAAGGTTGGCACAAGGTCCTACTGAAGCACAGAGGACAGCAGAGGTGTTTTGATGGCCAGATGTTGGCAATGTGTCCATGTCAACTGTGGGCAGCTGTTTTCTGCTTTGCATTAGTGCTGTGCTGGCTCGGGCAAGGCAGGGTATCCCCTAGTCTTGCAGGGGATGCTGTGTGTCAGCCTGAGGAGCTGGCAAAGAGCTTCTCCAAGAGTTTCTGTGGTAGATGGAAGCCTGTGGCCTGTGTGATGTTTGTGAGGAAGGCAGGCACCCTGGGTGGCTAAGTGGTTGGAGATACCACTATGAGAGCTGCCTGGGAGGAGAAGAAGGGAGATGTCAAGGATGCAGTGCCCTCAGTTGGCTGGGGTGGACCTGGGCCTTACATACACCCACTGGTGCAACGCATTAACCTGGTACTTTCCAGCCAGATCCTCTAGGAGAATTAGAGACTGGCATGAAACGAACCAGGAGGTTTTATTGCACTAATCACCTTTCCTGTGAGGAGATAAAAGGGGAGAGAACAAGGAACAGCTGAGTGGCATTTAGCATGACTCAGTATTTCACTGTCAGGTGCAAATCATGGTTGAAAAGATCACGCTTGTGAACTGAGGAGGTTGGCTGCTCTTCTGCCCGGGGCAAAGGTACGGTGTGGTTCTGGGGCAGTGCCGGGCTCTGCGTGGCAGTGGCAGGCTGTGCGTGTGTGGGCAGCGCTGCTTCGGGAAGTGCTAATGCCTGGGAAAAACGAGGAGTTGTCCCGGAGCCAGCGTGGGGAGCAGGGCGCGGGAGCCCCGCTGTAGCCCGGGACATGCAGCGCCACATCCCCATCTCGGTGTGCCTGTGCCTCGCTCGGGGCCGCGCCGGGGCAGCGCAGGAGGAAGAGGCGGTGGCCGGGGCGGTGCCGGGGACGCGCTGTCGGTGCGAGGCTGCGGGAGGCACGGCCGGGTAGGACCGCGGGGCGCGTCTCTGCTTTGCTTCGTTTCTGACCTCCCACGACCCCTCCCCAGGACCGAGAGCCCCGGAGCGGGCCAGGAACCCGCGGCTGAGCGCCCTTCGGTCCGGGGGAGGGCAGAGCCCGGTCCTCTGCCGCGGGACAGCCAGCTCCCCCTGCTCCGGCCCGCTGATAGCCGGCTCCTGGCTGCGGGGACTCTGCCGTGGTCCCCTCCCTCTCGCTGCTGGGGCTTTCCATGCTGTGAGAAGCTTCTCTGTCCCACTGCAGTGGCGGCTGGTTGAGCGGCTTCCCAACCCCAAGTGAAAACCGCCCCCCCCCCTTCCCTAGGGTGCTTCTGGGGTCTCTTCCCCTTTTCGGGTGGGAGGAGATGAGAAGAGGGGTTTGGAATGGAAAATATCAGATGCGGCTGCATAAAAAAGAAACTGAGGGGGAGGGGGGGGAAGAAGCAGAAGAAAAAAAGAAAATAGAATCAAAACCGATAAAATCAAACCCACCAAGGAGATGTGACTACTAATTTATTGGCTACTTTACCAGAAAGCAATGGGAACAGGGCCTCCTGTTGGGAAACTTTCACACCCCAGCAAGGTCTGGCAGCTGCCGGCAGTGGGGAAGTGGGTTGGCAGCATGTTTGAGGCTGACGCCTCCCGCCTGCCAGCATGTGTCAGACCGTTTAGGGTGTTAATGGCAAGGATTCACCAATTAAACAACATTTCATCTCTTTTTTTCTTAAATGTTTTCCACGTGTGCTGTTCTTAAGAATAACCTCAAATTTTTCAAATGATGTAAAGCGTTTATGTTGTCTGTTTTCTGTAGCAAGGTGCTTTCCTTAGCTGTGATTCATCACCTTGTTTTTCTTTACCAATTAAGCCGCTCATGTGGAGCTCTGAGACAATCGGTGCCTCATTTTACGAGCTGTTTTCAGAATTATCAGCAGGTTTGTCCCTCGGATTGGGTTCTTGGTAGACTGGAGATGTTTTCAGTTTCAGGCTATTGTATTTTCCTGGCAATTGTAACACAAGGGAGGTCAATGGTCTTTTAAAGCATGAGGGGACTGATAAGAGTGGAGCCTTGATTGCATATGCAGATGTGCTCTTGGGTTTGCTCCTCAGAGACATCCCATGCCATAGGAGGGCTCAGACAGCTGCTGAGGCACCAGGGGCTATCCACTGCCCTGGCACCAGAGTCTGTCCTAAATGCTGAAACACAGTGTTCCAGTAATAGTTCTTGTACATTAAACACAAGGATCAGTGAGTTAATCTTTGATGTTGTCAGGGCAATGCACAGCATTCCCTGGTGAGCTCAGTCCCTTTGGGCAATGAGTGGACAGATACTGGAGCTGAGATGCTTGAGGAGGAACAGCAAACTACTTGCAATTCCCAAGCATGGGAAGAGTCTGGAAGCGCTGGGCTATAGCTCCTATTCTGGAAACCTCCTGTGTTCTGCTGTAAGTGGCTCCATCTTTACCAGTGGCAGCTTCAGGGGTACCCAGAAATAGTGCAGAACAGGCCTGATCACCAAATATACTATTTTGCAGAAAAACTGAGAGTGAAACATATAACTTTTGCCAACACTTGCAGTAGACTTTCTACAGTTTTGAATACTTTTGATTGACAGCTTTGACTCAACTGCAGCCTGGCTTCCCTGGCTGGGCTCCCTGGTTGTGTCGTCACCTTCCTTCTGGGTGATCTCACACCTCGTGGGAAGTGTGCTCTGGCAACTGAACCACAGCTCCAGTGAGGCACCACTTCAAAACCAAGTGTTTGTTGAAAACCAAAAGATAGTAGTAGATCTCTGTGTTTTTAGAAATTAAATACTAAACAGAGTGAGGCTTTTCATGGAAAGGTTTGGGTTTTTTTTCCCCCTGGAGAAAGCCACGATTTTCAGTAGAAACACATCATGAAGGGAGTTTTTTGAGCAGCCTCAGGCAGCAGTTACTAAGATCCAACATTAATGGAGGGATAAGAAATTAATGCAGTTGATCTTGTCCGTTTCTTGCTTTGACAGCATCTGTGAGTGAAACCCTGACTGTCATGTCATCCCAGGGTGGCACTTTCTTCCCCAAGAGTAGGTGGCCTGTATAAATCTTTAAGCTTCTTCCCAAAAGCCTGCATGGTGTATGTGGTGATAGTAGTCCCTTTCATTTCTTGGTGGATTTGTACTGTTTGTACACTAGTTACCCAGCTCCTAGGCTGACAGAACAGTGAGTAGCCAGGTTTATTCACTCACTTTCAAGGCCAGGTTTTTAGGACCTGGCAGTTCTACTGGGATGCTGTGTGCTACACCAAGTGCTGTTTACAGGGAAAATGTCACGAGCAGGTTCTAAAACTGATAACCATGAATGCCCAGTTTTGAATAGTGGATTTTTTTCCACCCTGTGCAGTGTTGCTCTAACTTGGTGATGAAGTTTAGCCAAATATTTCTGGCCTGTCTTGCAGGAATCACATTTAAGTCTGTCAAACATTGTGGCTGGGAACCTTCCTCTGAAACATCTGGGTATGAACAGTGCTGGAAACAGGATCCTTGCAGAAATAAACCTTGTCTCTGAACCATTGTGGTTTTTCTAATGAGATCAGTTTGCCACCTGCATCTCTCAGGGGTGTGACTTTATTTTAGAGATATTGTAAGTGTATAAACAACCTCCTGACCTTCCTCCTTTCCATGTATTTCTTTATGCTCCATTTCCTTCTCTTCCTCCCCATCCTCTCTCACAGTCCTGTGTCCTTGCAGACATTCCTTGTTGCTAGCTTGAGACATGTTGCCAGCTGGACATTGTTTCACAGCTCCTTCAGACAAGAGGAGGAAAAAAAGAGCCTGCTTGGTGAGATGGATAACCTTCAGGATTTAATGAGCACCTCTTTAATAGCAAAACCAGCCAAGCTTTGATAGTACCTGGGTTCTCACTCCATGACTCCTGAGTGTTTGCTCAGCAGAGCTCAGTAGTGGAACCCTTGAGTGTATACATTGAATCAGCTTCTCCATTTCATGAGCAAAATGGACATCAATAGGCAGTTGTGAACACTAAGACCAGAATTCCCCAGTGAGACTGTGACCCAGGGACTTGGTTGTCCTTGACAGAGTAATGCTGTGACAGATTTATTACTACTTTTCATTTATGTTTCTCAGATCCAAGGAATTCACGTTGAAGGCCTGAATATTTGGGATAGTATTTTTTATTTACTGTAATCAGTCAAAACAACGTTGGCACCGAAACTTCTGTGGGAAGGTTGTTTGTCTACTTGGCATAACAAGAAGGATTATTAACATAACCAGTCTTGCAGGTGATGATAAATTCAACTTCTACTTTTTTAAGCAGTTGGTTTTCATTATTATTAATTTTTCACATAGATACCTTATTCCAGCTGACGTAAATTCCTTTCAGAGCAGACCTAAACCTTGTAATTTGCCAGGAAGTTAAGACAGCTTTTTATTTAAAATACAGTTTCCCCCCCTCAATGTAGCAACCAAAACTAGTGCTCTTCTTTTATCTTGTAGAAAGCAAAACATCATGACATTATCTCAGTTTTGCAAAGTTACCTTACATTAAGTTCTGTGTTTTACCAATCCATCTTAAGAGAAAGAACATGTCTGTTAAATCACAGGATCATTTTTGTCTTCTCCTTCAATTAATCACCTCCCCCAACCAACAGGCCAGGACATAAATAGTTTTCAACTGTTCTTATATATTTACCCTCAGTATTGAGTGTAGCACCCTGAATCACAGAGGTCACACTGAGAATGGATGTAATACTCCTGAAGGGCATATGTGCATTTTGGACCAACTTGCCCTTCTGATCTACTTACACCTCCTTTG
Organism: Manacus vitellinus; assembly: GCF_001715985.3. Lineage (NCBI taxonomy): Eukaryota > Metazoa > Chordata > Aves > Passeriformes > Pipridae > Manacus > Manacus vitellinus. Next base: position 2,163,988 of record NW_021940603.1, on the reverse strand, counting down.
TGGAGTTACTCACAGCTCTGACATAGTGTTGTCAGCTTACATGTAAGCATTAAATTGCTTTTGTGGCTTTGATGGGCATCTGTCCTGGTGAATGTATATTAGTTTCTTGCTGGAACTAGTATCCAGGTTGAAATGAAAGACCAGCTAAGAAATCTTACTCATTTTACTGCCTCCATTGCATGTATACAGATTGTTTCCAAGCATGTCTTTGCTGTGCAGTACATCTGTATTGACTACAACAGTGTCCTGTGGGTTCAATGGCTTTTGGAGATGGAGCAATAAAACATAAATTCATGAGAAAGTAACATAACAAGCTATTTATTATACTGACTGAAATGTATGTGTGAGAAAAGTTACCCTTCTAATAGTGTAAATAGAGAGCTACTTGTTTGTATATGTAGGAAAGAAAAAAAATGCTCAGTGTTATTTTTACTAATAGTAAATATGTTTATCTTTGCCCTCTGTGAGCAAGTGTGGTGAGGGTATATCTGTTGTTGAAGGAAATTAATCTGGTTTTGGTTTAGTTACCCACTTGTTTTGGGGCATCTGATGAGTAAGGACCACTTCATATGGTTATTTTATAATGAGAGCACTGCTCTTCTGGTGCAAACATACCTTGCAGTATCACACCCTTACAGGTCTTTTATTGGTGACTTACTGAACTTTCCCTAGTCTAAGCAAAGCTTTGGTGCTGCTCTTTGTATTAGTTGTTTTCATTTGAGACACAATTTTTTGTTCAGTTCCACTGAAATCTGCCCTGTGTCGTTCTTTTGGTACAGGTTGCTTTGTGGTGCTTGATGTCCTACAGTCATAGAATCACAGAATAGTTTGGGTTGGAAGGGACCTTATAGATCATCTAGTTGCACCTTCCTGCCATTGGCAGGGATACCCTCCACATAAAATAAGCTGTCTTGGAAAATACTGTTTGTCCTAAGCTAAACTTAAGCACAGCCTTAGTGGTCAGACCAGAGAGTGCAGGGCATACCCTACAAACAGTGATGGGACATGTGTCATCTCTACATGTCCCTAAGTCTTTTGGCTTCCAGTTAGACAGACAGAAATGTGTAGCAAGGTAAATAATTGCTTATATCCCTCTTCTCTATATGCCTCCACAACTAAAATGCTGCAGACAAGTAAATATTAAAAAGGAATGTCTGTTTCTTGTTTTGACTTTTAACTCGAATAACATTTCAATGGCAAAGAAATTTCTATCCTGACATCCGTCTTTTGTGATGTGGTCCAGTGAGTAACAGTGTAAACTGTATTTAAACATAGCAATTACAGAGAACAAAGGGATGGCAGAGAGAAGTTGGTCCTGTCTGTTTACATTACAGGGCTCCTTCAGGAGTGCAGGTGGCATCAGAAGGCAGCAAAGTGTCCTCTCAACTTTGCTTCCTAAAATACGAATTCAGATGAATTTCCTTTGCCCTATAACTAAGCTCTGGTAATGGCAGCTTCCTCAGCAGGGTTCAAACCACCCTTAACACTGTAGGGAACTTGCTTATGAATGACCTAGTGACTTCTCTAGTTCTCCTTTCAGTATTTTTACTTGCTTGCTTTTTTTTTTTCCTGATTTTTCAGCTGCATGTTTTACTTACAGTGTCTCCCCTCTGGTTTTGGTGGCTGAGACGGGAACACGGAAATCCCATTTTTTGTGCTCTCCAGCTGCACGTCCAGTGTATTATCCACCTGCGTTGTCAGGGATTTCCTGGTTTAGAAGATTAATTAGAGTTGAGCAACTCTGAGTTCCTCTAAGAGAAATGATTTTCCTTTCCTGTATGGCAAGGGAGATTGCAGTCTTCTGAGGCTGTAAACTTCTTTAGACCCACCAATATAGCAGTTGATACCATTTAGAGCCACTGTCTGGTTTCAGTTCTCTTACACTGATGTACATCTGAGTAGCTGCTGTTGCTCCCTTTACCTCTTTTAGAGGTGGTTGTCCTTGTAGGCAGAGTTTTTCATCCAGCTAGAAGTTTGCCTCTTGCTGTCTCTCTTCTTTCCAAGTCAAAAGGCACTGTCTGTATTTTACCACATCTCCAAAAATGCCTGCCCTGGTTGACTTCAAAACCTTAACTCAGCAAACACACACAAGTGGTTTCCAACACAGCTACCCAGTTTGGATGGCCCTAAGGATTCCTGTGGAAACAATGTTCACCTGTTTTCTGTCTTTTTTTGTCTTTTTTTTTCCCCCCCTTTTTTCTTCCCCCCTGCTTCAGCTGGTCAAAGGGTTAGCACATCTGCCTCACCCAGTCAGCTTGTCCTGGTCTAATTCCAACAGTCAGAGGTTGAGGAAATGGCCTTTTTCCAGTGAATTTTGCTTTGGCAACTTTTCTCATTCATGTCTACCTCAACAAATTGCTTATTTCTTCCCTTGTGCTTACCTTAGTACCATTTGATTTGGATATTGGGTGCTTGTCCTCGGCCCCTGGAGATGGTGCCAGAGCCGCAGTGCGTTGGCCTGGTCTTTGCTGTTTGGTTTTGGTTTTTCTCACTGTGCTTTTTATTAATGACTTGTTCAGGGAAGGCAAGATGGGAAGTTCATAGATGGGAACTGCCAGATTTCCAAAGTTCCAGAACTTGATGTGTTGCATCTCTGAATCCAACTTGTGACTACAAGTGAACGTGAAGTCAAGAAGTAGGATGAGTGGAGTGACAAGGGACAAGAAGGGATAAGGGGGAAGAAAAATAAAGGGGACAGTGTATCCTCCAAAATGAATAGGAAAACATGATGAGACAAGAAGGAGTTCACGAGGGACATTGAGGTCTCTAATCTTGTTTCTAATTTAGGCCCAAGCTATAAAAACATATGTATTCATATATCTCTCATATGACTTGCTTTGAAGGCTGGTAGGATTCTCCATGAATAAAACTCTTTGTTCCTTTCGCTGACCTGTCATACTCAGTCTTTTAAAATAGTTACAATTTAGCAGCAACTGTAAGAAGATATTTGAGCTGATCTCCTGATTCCACCCTGGCATCCAGAACCAACACACCAGTGAGTGGTTAATGAAAGCTGTGAGAAACAAGCAATTTGTTCTGTGTGTGCCATGGCTACATAACCTACTGGAGATGGCAGGGCAGCAGAATGAGATGTTGTCACATTATAGTTTCAACAAATCTCATCAAGCCCAGATCTAGCATTGTTGATTTGAGACTAAGAAAGAACGTAATTCTTAATAAACTCTTGGGAGATTTCATTTTTCTCTCTCTCCTGTTTTATGTCTAGGTGGAATTTTGGCCGCAAACCAAACTTTTGCAGGTTTTTTCTCCACTGTGTGCTTAACTTGTCTCATGCAATTTTAAGGAATTAGACTAAAATACGTCAGCTTAACTAGAGAACATTTTTTTAATCTGATATAACAAAAATAATTTGATAGTGATTTCAAGATTCAGTGACAAAAATTAGAAAAATAACTTGAAAAATGACAGGCTGCTGCCAAATACCTTTGTAAAGGTCATACTCAGTCAGCCAGTTTGGAGAAAAAATGTGGAAAAAAAATGAGTTAAGCTAGTTCTTTAATAAATTACCTCTTAATATCATTACAATGTACAGCCGATAGGAAAAAAAATGAAAGGAAAAAGATGAATTTGAAACCTTGGAAAATCATAGTCAACTAGATGGAAAGACATAAACTGATGGGAGGAACTGGAAAAGGGCAAAATGTACAGAATTTGACATATGCTGAGGCCAGACTGGCTGGGAAGGAGGGTTGGAGTCAGCAGGATTGCTCGTGTGTAAGGTTACATGTGAGAGTACTTGGAATCAGACACTGCAGACCTAGAGTGCAAAACGCACTGATTTTCTGTGCATTGAAATGGCAGATTGCTAATTAAGAGATGTGCTTGAAGGCTGAGGGCTGTTTTAGTCAGCATTCTCCCAGAAGGATTTCTTTAAAAATTCCTTGTTTCAGACAAGAGGTACAGCATGGAGCACAGGATTGTCCTTTTAAGCTACACTACAGAAGCACTGTTCAGGTGTATCTTAGCAGGGCATGGGCTAAGTGTTACACCACTGCAGTGATCCACATGCTGGAAGTGGCAGCGCTGGCAGGGGCAGCCCCCGGAGGAGCTGTAACTGCGGCAGTGAGAAACACAAAGCTGCTTTTGTTGAGTCTCCCTGCATTATTATTCTAATTCAGGGTTTACACAGTGCAACAGCCCCACTTCTATCAGATACTAATTAGTGTCCGTTTGCATTTTTCCATCTTTTGAGGGAGGTTATCACCTGATCTTTAACAACTTGACATAATCAGTTTTTTTAATAGAGTTCATATGGCCAAGCCACTATAGAACTTTACATCTGTTCCCCCAGCTATTGTCAAGAGGGAAGGAGAGAAAACAACAAAACAAAATTATGCTCAGCTTTTCAAACTATGTTTTATGGATAATTTAGCTGACCATCATCAATTCTTAGGTTTGAGTAAAATGATTAAGCCACAAAGTGTAATGGCATGTTCTTTGATAGAAAACGTGACATCCTGTAACAGGACTTTGTTTTTCATATCTCTGTATATTTCTTTATAACATATACCTGTGAAAATGATAGTTTAAGATGTGACTAAGATTAAAAGAGATGAGGTATGTGTCTCTCTCTAATACTTTTCTCAAGCCTTAGAGTCAAGATTTTAAGGTTAACTAGCTATTTTTCAGTTAAATCATTAAAGGAAAGCAGAAATTTTAAATTATAGTGTTTTAAAAGGTTATTTGGGATATAATATATGAAGGAATTAGAATAAGATGGTTTTTAAGTTTACAGGTGTTATTTCACAAATTAAGACCTTTTTCACTACAATGTGGGGATTTCTTTTTCTTTATTGTGGCTGTTCCAGGTACTGGGTCTGTAGTTAATGGTGTTTGAGAACAAAGGTGTGTGAGAGCTGACACTTGATACTTTTTGCTGTTCTGAAACACACATCTAATCCATACTGTAACTGAGTTACCCTAACTGGAAGTTGTACTTGAGAAAAGGAGTTGTAAATATAGTTTAATGACAAGGGAAGGATGCACTTGAAGTTTCAGTTTAAATGATTGTGTTTGTATCCATTGTATGGGGCACTAGAAACTTGAATTTACATGGCATGGTTAAAGGCAGCATGCTCTCCTTTAATGGCATTACCTCCCTGTAGTGTAAGATATGGATCACTGCAGCTGAAACAGCCTTGCCAAAGTCCTCTGCTCACCAAAGTCCTCTGCTCAAAGCTCCTCGAGTTAGCACACAGTAGTGAGGATACAGATCTATGTGTAGACAGGTATGGAAACATTTCCACACGCCAAGTGTGCCTGAGCTGTCACTACCAACCAGGCTTGGCCTTCCACAGTCATTGTTATCTGCCAGATGAGTGTGCTCCCAGCTCCCTGGTGGGTGTACAGGACCCTGCAGAGAGGGCAAGGAGTCTGTGCTGCTGCCAGACACTGCGTTACGTTACAGCCACAAGATCGTGGTGGATGACAGGCTGAAGTCTGTCATTTCTTGCATATATTAAGATCTAGAAGGGCAGAGTGTTGTGAGGTTGCAGGAGGTGTGGATTATATACATTTATACTTGTGTGCAGTGCACACACCAATAAGCCCACTCAGGAAAGCCCCTCTTCTCTCTGTGGCACTGTGTCCTGCTTTATTCCATGCACTGCTGCAGTGGAGGCTGTGGCAGATGCCTTCCTGTTTCCCTGGGCCCTGTGGAGATGGATCCAGGCAAGAGCTGGGGAGCATGTTCTGCTTTGCAGGTGGTAGTGGGTGGGTGAAGGGGGAAAGGAGAATGCAAATGCCTCCCTTGCTGTCATTGCATTCTTCTCTGTATGGGAAATTTGCACCCGAGCTCTGGTGCCCTCAGTGCCCTGACTGAAAAACAAACAACTTTTCAGTTGAATAGAATGTCTTGAAGAGTATAGAAGCCAGTGGTCCTTCCAAGAGTCCTCTTAGCCCTAACATTTTTAGAAGTCTGGAAATCGGTGGTTTTATTAGTCTTTCATAAAAAAAAAAAAGTTTATTTCAAAGTATAAAGAAGAGTTAAGAATGCAGTGAGTTATTCTTTCTTAGGAAAGCAGCACTGGCCAACCCAAGCTTTCTCCAAAGGTGTTGGTGGATGGTTTGGTCTTTCCAATCATTCTTCTTCTGTGGGGGAACTAAAAGCAGCAGGGAAGTAGCATTCAGAAACCTTTCTTTAAAATGCTCCTTACTGAGCACTGACATTCCTGTGATAGTTTTTATGCAATCATTAACTTAGCAATCTTCTGAGCAGGACAGTCTCATTCTGGCATAGTTTTGCTTTGTGCTTCTCCTGATCAGCCCCCACAAAAAAATAGGCCCCCATCAGTTACTGAGATGTGCACAACAGTTGTCACGTTGTTGTGATCTCATTTTGCCATGGTGGGTGTAATTTCAGTTTCCCTGTGCTTTATTGTCCTTGAACAGTTACTGCTGCTACCAGTGCTGCAGTTCTCATCCAGAGGTGGGAAGCTTTGGTGATGGGGGCTGTGGTATTCACTATCACTAACCCCATTACTTCTCATCCAGATGTGGGAGATCAGGCAAAAAAGGCCACTGCTGTAAGCAGGGGGACAGAAGGGGCTTGGAGGAGGTTTTCTCTGGTATTTCTGCTTTCCATATATTACCCAAACAGGAACAGAGTTCTTACTACTTGCAGTTACTTAGACCCTTGAATCTAAGTAATGTTTAGCACTGCTATTGTCACATCCTCAGCTGGGCTGCAAGTTCTATTGCCAGGAAAACAACTATGGAAAGGAGAACAATCCAACTCAACTCACAACTCTCAGCCCTGTGCACTTAACAGACATGAAAAGAAATAATTTATACTCGAAATAAGCTATAGAAAATGCATTACTTCACCTTCTTACTTAACAGCTCTATTCAAACTTACTGCCCAAGCACTTTTCAGGTGTTGTTTCCTGGGAGTTCCTTGGATACTTGAACCTAGGTCAGTCTCTTCTGCAGAAAACCCTTAAGGAAAGTACAAATTACAGTGGAAAATCCCAGAAATTTCCTTGGGCACTTCTCCATTGAGACTAATGACTCGCAGCCTCATGGAGATGATTCAAGAGCCCGTCTTCATCCCAGTGATGTTTTAGCTTTACAGCATGTCCCCTTCTGGTTAGTTGGCTCAGAACTGCATTTCTCCCTGTTGTGGAGTGTCACAGACAGTAAAGAAGTTACTGGCATATGCTGTGCAAGCAGCATGCATGGCTAAAGCCATACTAAATCCCAAGGAGATTTCCTCTACCAAAGTGAAAAGAACTGTGGCTTCCCAGCACTGTGCTGTCACACCCTTGGGAAAAAAATGTGAAAATACAAAATCTCAAAATTGGGGTGGGGAATATTGTTGGGCAACGCATGATGGGGCTCATATAAAACATCCTTGGTGGTATGAGAAAACCCTCAGCTTGTTTCCAATTGGAACTTGTCATTTGTTATTAAAAGTGTTACCAGAACTGTAACACTTTGAGAGCTGAGGTTGCCCCATTGCATAGGATATAAGGCCCATCAGAGGCTTTCAGAGAGGGCTGTCTCTGAGTGAGGATTCATGAGGGAAGTTTTCGGGGGGTTGAAGATCTATCTTGGAGATATTGCAGGAGGAAGATTCCAGTCAGTGATTGGTGAGAAGTGCTTCATTAATATTAAGTTTTAGGTGCAGAAGAACTGAGGAAGTTGTTTTTCCATTATCATAGGGGGAAAGCAATACCAGTTAAGCCAAGGCCTACAGCTGAAACATTTACTGGAAGTGTTTACATGTTACTTAATACCTTGACATGTATTATTCAACTTGTGTAATGGCAGCTGGGGTGGAGCAGGGAGAAACGGCTTTGCATAAGAATTTGTTTGTTCCCCATGGAATAGTTTCCTGATCACAGCTACCTTCTTTGGCAGTGAGATACATTCCAGGAATTAAAAAAATGTTCTTGAGCTGCATTTTTATGAACTGCTGGAATGTGCTGTCTTGCAAAGGTGACCTAACCTCATCCAGATGGTTAGTCCTTCTCTGAGCGGTGGCACCCTGTCAGTCTTTCTTCAGGGTAGAGCAGAATTGCAGCAAAAGCCCCCTGTGAGTCCCCTCCAAGCAGGAGAGCTACACACTAAATGTTGGAGCCCTTTAAATGGATGCACTTCTCATATTGGAAACGAAACACCACTTTCCCTCTCAGAAGGAGGCAAGTGCTCTCTCCTGAGCAAACCACTTAAGGTTCAGTTTTCCTCATGTGCCCAAAGGACTTTCTGAGCTGCAGCCAAATGGGCTGTGTGTTGAGGAAAAGGCAAATAGAGCTCCCCTGCTCATATGAGCGACATCACAGCGATGCAGCGAAGGGGAATGGAAGGAGAATTAGATTGGGAAGCGTGAAGTTAAGCTGGCATCTCTCTGCTTCCCTCATCTACACAGCCAGTAATTTCATGATTCACCTGCTGAATGATTTGTTTCGCTGACAAAGCTCTGATAAACAGAGACTTGGCATCATTTGCATAGGTGTTTAATCTGAAGGTGTATGAGTCATATAAGTGAAACTTTCAGGCTTGTTGTGATAGATTGTCACACAGAGTAGGTGAAACACACAGGCTTTTATTTGGTTAATCAATACCTGGAAATGTAAAAACTGATTTAGCACAAAGCCTGGAGTTTCCAAAATAGTAAGACAGATTTAGTTTCTAGTTTTGAAAGGATAATCATATACTTGTCCTCTTATGCTGCAACAATTTGTGTGTGTGTGTGTGATGGCATCTAGCCAGACTTGGTAACATTAGCTCTTGAGGACTAAAAATGAAGATGATGCATATGTATCTTGGAGAAGTTGTCTAAAACATAATTCCTAGGAACATGAGTCTTCCTGATTCAGGAGGACTGGATTGTCTAGCAAGAAAAGGCTGTGCAGAGTACTGCTTCAAAAAAGGTACTGGTATTCTGGGAATCTCTGCTGCATTAGTTGTGCAGTGCTTGTTAATAACACTTCGTGGGTGCTGCTACAAAATGTGTCAATGTTTGTATTTCTGAGGATAGGACTCGTGGCTCTGGATTATCAGAAGTTCAATTAATAGAACTGTGAGATGGAAGTGTTTTAGTCTGTTCCAGCAGAGCACTGAATATAAATGGTTCTCACTGATTTCAGTGTGTCTTTGTGATTCTGTTTGCACTGATCTTATTCTGGAAGAGCAGTTTTATAGCAAAATAAACATTGAAATTAAAGGCTTATGGATTAGTATTAGACAGTATCTAGAAACTTGAAACATCCTTAATAAGAAATCTGTAAATGCCTTTTGAATGCCTTTTTGCTAGATATATGTATTTTTTATAGTCCTTTTAAAAATAGAAACTCATCAGTAATATTAAAATTACAAAACATTCACCAGAGGGAAAAAGTTAAAATCTGAGATTTTTAAATAGGGATTCAATATAATAGTGCATTTGTAGCTAAGAACTGATATTTCTAGTGGAATGTATTTATTATTTTTCCTGTGCTTACTGATTTTTAAAATTTCACACCTTTTTTAGTTTGCCTTGCTCTGTAGGTATAGATAGATGTACTATGCATGGATGTACTGGCTTTCTAGTAGTGTGTGATAATCAATGAGATTATTGTGACTGTGCTTTCCATGAGATAGTGAAATGTTAATGCAGTACCTGTGGTTTATGGTAGCAGCAATGTATCACATTTACTTTTGTCTCTTTCTTTGGTTTGCACGTGACATACAACTTGTGCGAGATAAAGAAAGATTTGGGTTTGAGCAAGTCTTTGTGGTTCACAAATGGCACACGACCAAATTCTGAAGTGATGTGCACTGGGCACTGCAGGTCAGTAAATGTGTTTGACCCAAAGAATAACTGCATCAGTGTGCTTTTAGGCAGAAAGGCTGTGCTTCCTCTCTTGTGGCAGTTGTACACAAAATGAAGTCTTGCTAATCCTGACTCACACCATCGTGGCTGGACAAAGGGTGCAAGCAAACTTGACAAAACATCAGCTGAAAGTCTCCTCAAGGCCAAACTCTGAAATAATACAGTGTACTTCGTGTCCACAGTCATTAGAAATTGTGACAGACTCAACAGTATTCCTGATCATTATTCGTTTTCACAGTTGTCACATCTGTTCTGTTATCAGATTTGCCTTAACAAAAAGGCCAGCTAGAAAATAAATGTGTAAAGAAGGTGGGAGAGCTATGGATTTCTTTTAAACCATTTGTGTTCTAGTTCCTGTAATGAATCTCTTCCTAGTCTTTGCCTCTGGCTGAGAATAGTAATATGCCATTAACCCAGGAGATTTAAAATGTGCAGTGCTGTGCTTGGAAGGGTGTCAGAAATTCCTCCTTTAAGGATGAGAGGGTGTTTGATTCCTTTTTCAGTTGTTGGATAGCCTAACCCTAGTAAGCATTTTAGCAAAAGGGAACTACTGAAGTAATTGTGAAGCCTGATGTTTTTTCACAATTAGCAGATTGCAAAGAGGGGCTGGTAACACAGATGTATCCAGGCAGGTACAGCAGCTGTTACACTTGAAGTGCTATCTCACACATTACAACCTGCTGGACATGGAAGCCTATTTTTAGTAAAAGAATAAATAAGCTGGCTGTGCCCTACTTTTTGTCAAAATGTGTCATGGGATCTTTGTATTTGATTAGAAAAGTCAGTAGAAATTACACAAGGGAACTCAGTGCCTTGTCCAAAAACTGGCAATTCTAACAATCCAGTGCTGCCTTTTATTACAAAAGTATGTTAAGATTGGTTATGAGTTCAGACCCAAAGTGGGGACAGGAGATAATAGCTGGTGGGAGACTTGCCTGTGTGGGGTGGGAGGTTAAATGTGGACACAGTCCTGTTATATTAGGCACTAGCTATTCAAGATGCTTTTGGATGAAAGCATTTGTTTTGCATTGATGGAACTATTTTTGCAAAGTCTGTATTAGGAAACTGGAAAAATGAAAGATATGTAGAGTTCCTTGTATGTAAAGAGAGAATGTAGCAGGAAAGTCAGTTGGCCACTTCAGGATGCTGTTGATTGTTGTAAAGACCTCACTCTTACTAATTCTGAGCAGTTTTTTGTCTTCACTGGCTGATATAAGATGGTTGTGCACATACCTCATGAGCAAGCTGTCTTGTAAAGTGTGACCATACCCAGAAACCAGAACAGATGTGGAAAAATATACATTGGCTATAATAGAGCGTTAGTGAAAAGTAAGTACTTTCAATCAGTTTCTCTACAGATAAGGGATATTAAAAATTTGCTGCTTCGTTACAATAGAATTGGCATAAGCTGATCAAAATGCCACCATTTAAAAGTGCCTGCCTAAGAGCTCCTGACCACGGAGTTACTGTATTTGGAGGCAATATGATGATGTGCCTTCTGAGTGTGGGTTTACAGGGTAGGGTGGGGGGTTCAGCTCCCAACTCTTATTGGCACACTTGCAGCCTCAGTGCAGAAGGACTCTCCTTTCTGATTCCCCAGTCCACAGCCTGGATTTAGGGAGCTCAAGAGAAGCAGCCATGCTCTGTGGGATCCCAAGCAAAGCTGGTGCTCCAGAAGGAGAGCTTTGGTGGGGTAAGGCCTCTCTCCAGCTTGGACCTGCTGCTGTACACCAGCTCACACAGCTTGCCTGGGCATGGAAAAGGGGAAGGAGCTGAGCCCACTCATTCACAGCAGGACTGAGTCTGCCCTGGTGGGTGCATCAGCTGATGTGCTGGTACTTGTGGTGTGTTACAGCGGCCAGGGAGGTCAGGGAGGTTGAGGAAGAGGCCCTCTATTTCAAGTGGCCGTGTGTCATTTCAGTAAGACTTAAATTTTTAAATGAGAGGCTTCAGACATGGAATTCAGTAGGTGGAACAGAGCAGTGAAGTGTCAGGATGGTGACTGTTTGGGTATGAGTGCTGCTGGCTCTTTGAGGGACTGCTGCAGATAAAAGGGGGCTTTGCCTCTCTGGCTCCCGTACCTACACTGTAAGTTCTCAAAACTTTTCTACTGAATTTTACTCAAATAACTTGGTTTAGCAACGCACTGTTAAAAGCTCTTGTTCTTGCTGCAGGCTGTTGCTTCATTAGCCAAACTCAGCATTCATTTTGTCTGACATCTGCATTTGCAGCCTAGTCCTGAATGTCACTCAGCCCCATTATTTGCTGCTGCCTCCCCCTTCCCCACAGTCAGTGTGAGACACAAAGGGAAGCTTATGATAGACACATGCTGGTGCAAGCACTGGAACAGAGACCAACCTGCAATACAGAGCACCTCTGAGGGAACTCCAAAATTGAGCTGGTGTGTTACACAGGGTTCTTCACCGTGCCATTAGCACTTACTGGGGCACCCTGAGACACCCTCATGGCAATGGCCAGCTTGGATTTCACAGAATGGTCTGTCAGATAACTGCAGAGATGGGGAAGGTCCAGGCCAGCAGGCCAGTTTTTATTTAGTAGCTGAGGCTGTTACAGGACCATGCTATCCATGTACCTTATCTTCTGTCACATCATTTATATGTGCTGCATTTAACCTGGGGCATGATATCATGTATTGGGAATCTCTTAGTATTTCCCTTTTAGGAGATTATATATAGACTTTGACAGCTAAACCTGATTCTTGTGATTTATTTTCCTAAACACGTGGCTTGAAATAGTCACACCAAAATTATTCACTTGTTTATTAACACCTCTTAAATTTCAATGGCTAATGATTTTATCTTCCAAATGGTAACAAGCTGCTACCTTAGACAACAGGGAGCATATTTTTTCTGGTATAGATGAAGGAGGGACTTAAAAGGGGACGTGAAAGTTTTGTTAATAAGCTATTTTTTGAATGCTATAATCCAGACTGGCTTTCCTCTAGTGACTGCTGAGGAGACTGACATGTTATTTGTCATACACAAGATATTCTAAAGCCTTTTATTGTGATAACTACTGTCAGCAAGCTGACAAAGGGATGACCATGCAGTGTCTACTATTGCTCACATAGTAGCATAACCTTTTGAACATAACCTTTTTTTTTTTTTGAAGAAAAGTAGTACTGATGAAAGATTCTCATGTTATTCTGTATTCACCACCAAACATTCCTGTGCATTGACTACCCAAAGCTGATTTGGTTTGTAGATGTTGCCATTGTGTCACAGTATCAGACAGTAACAAGTTGCTATGAGTATTTAAGTTTTGTAATGAATGATTTCTAAGCATCTCCTGCCCAGTATTTTGCTGTGTTCTGGATTGTTGTACTTTAGATTTAACAACTTGGGTATTTTTCAGATTGGCTTTTTCTTCCTTAGGCCAAACATCCGTAACATGGCATTTCCACTTGCATTTTCTTTCTCTGTCTGGGTCTGCTGACACGGTTCTCTGAAGTTTGCAGATACACAGACAATTTAGTTCCTTTTTTTCTGATCACTGCAGTGACACAGGACTCAAATAATGCAAGCCCAGAACAGTGGAAATGACACATTTTCAAGTGACCAAGAATGTGCCCTAGGTGTACAACTGTTTCACATGCAAAGACATGACTCAGATACAGCCTTTTTTTAGACAAAACCCCTTTGTTATATTGAGAACACATGTAACAATAGCCTGGGGGGTGAGAATAATAGAACGTTTGTTGTTTTGTGAAGGGGGGTGGGAAGGGAATCTAAAGATAAGGAAATTGAAAATTAAAATTATATGTAAAGTCTGGGGTTTTTTCGCTGCCACATAGGGTATAAAAACATTTCTTTAAGGAGTTTCAAGACAAGTTCCTTATCCTTATTGCACACACTTTCCATGACAAGTCCATGTGTGACAATAACATAAATATCATGCAAGTCGATCAACTATAATCTGAAAAATGTTAATAATGACTGATTGAGATCTCTTTATTCCCCCTGCTAAATACTGATATTGTATTCAGAGGTGTGAAAACAGAAAATAGAAAGGAAATTTGAAATCAGGGATTACAACCCTACAGAAAAGCTCTATGTGGGCAGGTTTCATTGCAATCTATTCACAGATATAGCAGAAGTTGTCTATACAAGACAATTTTTAAGTACGTGGAACTTTATGGATGACAGACACTTCAAGGCATCATTATTCAGTTGAAAAGATGGCAGTACAGTAAACAGATTTTTAAGCTTCTGGATTGTAGCCTTCAGTTTACTCTAGTAAATCACTCACAACACTTTACAAAGACTGCTCTGGATCCTGTAGAACAACAACCTAATGTCACAAGATCCAGAATAAATAGCTCTTTTCTGAAGAAACATTATCTAGTCTTTCCAGGCACAAACCCATTTGTCATCAGCGAGGCCAACTGGCAAGCCAAGGTTTCAATATCGAAGCCAAGACTATCTGGAATATTTAATGTCAAAACCACAAGTATTAGAATGATTTGAAAAGTTGTATATCTGGGACTTTTTGCACTACTGTACTTCATTAACACCTTATTTTTCAGACATATATTTCAGTAGCAATGTAAACTTTAAACAAAAGAGACAAGTGGCTCAATATGCTGAACTAAACTTCATTATGGACATGATCCATTTGTGTGAGTTGTATGTTTGCCTTGATAAACCAGTTTCATTTGAAATCTGTTGGCTTTCTTTTTCCAGGAAAAAGGAAAGTCAAGTGAAGTTACCACACTGTGGTGTGAAGAAGCAGCATGATGTTCAGGAACAATGAGCGGCCTTAAAGGAACTGGAAAGGAACTGCTTTTAGCAGGAAGGGGAACTGTTAATTGATACAACAGAGAGGCTGTGAAGGCGACTGACACATGGTAGGCAAGATTTCTCATTAACTTCTGCCCTTCCACTGAGATTTGCCAGGATGTAGCATTGTATGCTCACCATTCATGCAAAATTCCCATTTGCTGAAGTAGTGGGGAGATTATTGTCCTTCCCATAGATTTCTAGTTAATCTGTGTTGTAGTTGGTTGGTTGGTTTGGAACAAACAACTAAACATCCCCTAGATATTTTCTAATCTAAATTTAATGGATTTTTAGCGCCTTGAGAATCAGTAAGTGAAGTTGATGAGGAAGTAAATCCATCCATCTATTTTCAAAACTGGAATAACTGGAAAAATGAACAGACTAAAATAGACCAGACTAATGATATAGCATGATTACTAGCATAGGGATGTTAAGATATGCATAATATGATCATACTCTTTGTGGACAAGAATGTGCTATGCCTCGCCCTGTGTTCTTTAAAGGCAGCAGGAATGTTGCTGCTGATTTCAGTGGGTGGGGACGGCCCGCTGCATGCAAAAGTTGTTTCATTACCGGTTACATTGTACCTTGCTTTTCTTTACTGCTTCTTTTAAGCCTTTGACAAACACCTCCTTTTAAACGTTCTAGTTTCCATGCAATTATTCTTAACACCGAGACTCTTGAAATGAGGATGTATCACAGAAATCATTGGCCAGGCAGTAAGCTGCTATAATGAAGTCTTCCCTGCTGATTTCCAAAAGGGAAAGCTGGTCTCGGATGAGCCCTTTCCTGTGTGCCCGTGGGTGGCTGCCCCTGTCCTCCGTCTGAGGGCTGTGCGGGGTGTGCGGCAGCAGCTTTGCGGGGCGCTACGGGTGCTAAACGCGGCCGGGGAGCGCCAGGCGAGCGGGGCAGTGGGACTGCGCGG
>NW_021940603.1:2066317-2147389 GCF_001715985.3 Manacus vitellinus | reverse complement strand
CTGGTTTTTTTTTTTTCAATGTTTGTATTTTTTTTTTTCCTCCAGCTGAGAACTCTCTGTGATTGCTCAGTGAATTTTAAGTGGCGT
The DNA here is from genome assembly GCF_001715985.3 of Manacus vitellinus. Lineage (NCBI taxonomy): Eukaryota > Metazoa > Chordata > Aves > Passeriformes > Pipridae > Manacus > Manacus vitellinus. The sequence goes on along the minus strand of NW_021940603.1, from coordinate 2,147,302 downwards.
TTAGGTTACTCGATGGTCCTGGTTGTTTTCAGCCGGGTTTCTGAGCGTTGTTTTCCTTCCGAACCGCAGGAATTTGTATGGCAAAGCAGTATTTCGGAAATGTGTTTCCAGTCAGATGCCCACGCTCTGTGCAGCCCGGCGCGGGCAGCGCACTGAACGGTACTTTGGCAGCGTACAGGCATCCTGGACTCTCTCAACAGACATCTAAACTATTCCGCAGACGGGGAGCTCTTTCTGTGAAAGGGGGGAATAAATCTTCATTAGTCCCAAAGAGTTCCTGAAAGAGAAACGGAAACCTCTCATGCCAGATTCGCTGGTTGTCTAGCTCCAACACGTGTGTGCTTAGACTCGTTGGATACCTCCCAAACTCCAGAAAGCTTAGTTTTTATTGGGTTTTTTTTGTTGTTGTTGTTTGTGTTTGTTTTTTTTTCCCCTGGGCTTTATGCATTTACAATCTTTTCTTGTATGTATTCTTCTCAGTAGATACACTGATGAGGGTTTTTTTCATTTGGAATTGATAACTGTAGCCATAACTGTAAATGTTATGTACTCTAAGTTCATGCTGCTGTTCTTCTGTTGATACTGAGCTTTATTTGGGCTTAAGTTACTGAAGACAGGCATTACTAGAAACCCCAGCAACACATTATTTATGTTTTCATGACTGTAATTTAGGATTTGAAGTTAGATGAACACATGAAGGATGTCATTGAAATTTGATTGGCTTGTGGTTTGCAGTATTAGCTAGAGATTCCCACAGCTGTATGTCTTCAAAAATTAATTAAAAGATGAAATAAAACTTTATAACATGCTTGCTTTTAGGAGAATTGCATATAAAGGAATATTGAATATCCATCCATATACTTGGCAAAGGGTTGTGAAGTCTAGTGGAATGCATTCAGGTGGCTGGGGAATCAATCACCAGGTCGCTTGGAAACTTTGATCCAGAAGCTTCAGTTCAGACTGATGGTGGTTTTTCAGGCTTTGGAACTTTCATTCCAGCAAGCAGTGCTTTTCAAAAGAGTGGGAAATCAGAAAAGGATTACTGAACTAAAATTTGTGGGTAACTGTTTTATTGGCCTTTTTTAGAGTGTCACGGATATTGGTAACATCAAGAATGTTTTGGTGTGGATTGACTTGGAAACATGCTAGGGTGGGTTTTTTAACATTGATTAAGTGTTTTTTTGCATGGTCTTAAAATATATTTGCTGATTGTCTATTTAAATATCTGTTATTCTTGAGTAAAAATCACTTCTATTAAGTCAGGTTTCACTTCCCTGGAATATCTGATGTCATAAATTCTCTAGTTCTCCAATTGTCTATGGACTTTTGGCAGAACTCCAATTTCTGGAGGAAAGCCTTCTTAAAAAAAAATAAAAAACCTTTCTTTGGTTTTTGTGATGTAGTAAAGACAGAATATGTCCTGCTCCACTGCTCCTTTCACTTTAATAAAGTTTGCATATATCTGCAATATGCTCTCTTTTGCAAGTAATTTAAAACCAAAGTCCAGTAAAAATACAAGCTCTTAGATTACTATATATACACCAGGAGGGTGCAGGAGAAAATACCGTTGTTGTTTAGAATTTGGGTGGAAATGCAGGCTGGTGTTTTGGCTGGTTAGCTAGAAAGCTGGTATTGTGTTTCAGTGACCAGAGGTGCAGAGTTCAAGTAGCTTCAGTGCTTTTTCACAGATGGAGAGGCACACATGGAAGTTTTGCCCTTGGTTCTTTAAAAGTTGTCACCAGTTATCTCAAAATAAATAACAGGGGTTGCTGGATTGTAGAATGTGTCATTGTATTTATTCAGAGTCCATGGTGCTGCTCTGGTTCGAGGTGGGCTTTCTGACTTGCCACTCTTGGGAGCAGCAGACCGTTAAGTTATGGAGTTTGCCCCTTTGCACAAGTGGCAGTTTCTGTGAAAACAGTCCCAGAGAGGAGAGTCTGAAATGAGCGTCATTTACACAGTTGCACAGAGAAACTTGCTTGTTTGTTTTGAGTTTTCTTTTTTTGTGTTATTTTTTGTAAATGTGTGGCACGTGGTGTTACACACTACATCTCAAATCATTTGCCTGAGAATATGAGGACTTTGAATTGCGGAGGACTAGAATTCAGTGCTGGTGTCTGAGTGCGTGAAACAATTTGTTTTGTGGCAGTGCTGCTGGCCCTTCCAGTCACTCATTCTGCAGAAGTTTCACTGTTTCTTGCTTTGATAACTAAATCAGATCTGGGGGCAAAGGTCATCTTATGTTAGAAATTGAAGTTTTTTTAAATTTTAATTAATTTTAGTAGTAACTTGTGAGCAAGCAGTTTTGCTTTGGGTTGGTAAGGTGTACACCTACGGTCCAGAATGAACAGCCGGTAACCCCAGTGGTGGTTCTTTGAAAAATCAGAGTTGGAGATGCTGCAAGGTGAAGGTTACATGTATCTGTACGATTCCTGAAGTACCAGCTACTTTGTAAGCAACATTGACCACTCTGTGTTACATTCTGTGTCAAATTAACGTGGGTAAATCTTTTTATCTCAACACTTGGCAGAAATAAATTCAGGAATGTGGTTTCATTTACATACATTAACAGTTGCAGAAGAGGCCCTGGTGTGCAAATGCTTGTGGATTTCCAGCTGCCAAAATAATTGAATTTACATACTGGCTTCAGAAGATTAAAGAAACAAAGAGTGACACTGATGAGTCGAGAAAAGCTTCCTTTGAAGGGTGGGATTGGGGCAGTTCTGCTCCCCTACTGATAATTTGTGTGTGTGTGTGTGTGTGCACACTGTTACTTGGTTTGGCTTTGCCAGTTTTAGGCAGCCTAAGTGTAATTGCTACCGTGCTACAGAAGCAGCCTTTCAGAAAACCGGTTGTGCACAAATAGAGGATCTGGGCTGTCCTCGGGTACCTTCTTTATTACTTCCACTTCACAGCTTTGACTGTTACCTGGGGGGCAGGTGGGGGCTTTTCAGTTGCATTAAAAAGGAGGAAGGCAGCTGTGAGAACCTCAAATATTTAGCTTCTTACTTTATATACTCTTAACTAAAAACTGTTAATTAGTTGAACTCAAGAGGAATTTGCCTTTGGAGTTACATCTACATATGTAGAAATATTTTTTGTATTTACTTCTAGAAGAGTATAAGAATTAGCAGTACTGTAATTTTTCTCTCAATGCAAAATACACTTAATATAAATTTGCTACTCACAGCTTACTTTTGTTTCTTTCAAAATTTTTAAACTTGCATATTTTTGATAAGTAGCATTGCATTAACTTTTTACTATGGAACTGAATTGTAAAGGGTGCTCTTCTATTTCTAGAACACCTTGCTATTAGTTGTAGTAGTTGCTCTGATTTTTAGAATAGCTTTGTGAATTCAGCAAGGTGTCTTAAAGGAACTCCATCAGAGATGCTGATGTTTAGTTTTATGCTTGTGTAGCTTGGCTCAATGTGTTGCTGTAATGCCAAAGAGTTTTACTTCCCATATTCGGTTGGTAAATAATCTTTTACTACTTCACTAATGGCTGTATAAAAACAATTCTTTTTCTGTTTTCCGGAAACTATGATGATTGAATGGGAAAGATATGCCCTGTAATGGAAACAAGTCTATGTTGTGGGTGTAATTTTTGTGCCTGTACATGACGTTCTTTCCTCTTTACAAGGATCTACTTGTAGGAGGTGAAGAGGTGACAGTCATGTTCTCGTGACTGTCTTTGGGTGTTCACTTTTGGGGACCACCAAAGGTTTAAATTGAAGAGTATAAACTTCTTTTCACCATGTTCTTCTCAGGCTCTTTCCTCAGATTTCTTGTACCCAGAGCAGAAAGCAGAGGCTTTTTTTCATGTGTTGGTTGGGAACTAATGGACATTTTAAAGTGATGTGTAGTCCATTAGGAAGTGCAGTGTTCACTCTCACTTTGGGTCCTTCCTGTCTTCTCCTTCCCCCCAGGCACAATATATCCACTGGAATTAAAAAAATCCACAACCCTATGAGAGGATTTAAAGATGAGTTAGAAGATATAAGTTTTGAGTTGGCATCAGCTGGCAGCAATTTAGGCACAGCTTGTGTGGCTGTTAGAGGTGGATAAGCAGTTCCGTGGAAGTCATGTGTTTGTGGTTATGTTGTCAGTTAATAAGAATTCTTAAGAATATTGATGTGTCTTCAGTTCTATGGTACAGTGTTGCTATGAAGCATTTGCTAATTCTTAGTGTTTCTGAAAGTCCTTTGCTGTCTGCAGGCACAGGAGGTGTCTGTGACAGAGCAATGAAATACTTGTTTATGAAAGCTGTTGTGTGGAATGTGCAATAGCTGGTGTTCTGTGTCATTAACCTGACATTTTAAGAGGTTCAGAGTCCTGCTGTCAAGTGGTTTTGTGACAGGTTTAATGTGGAAGACGTGTTTGTATGCAGCTACAGAGTACTAGAACCAGTTGAAAAATCAGAGTAGGTGGGTGGTTTGGAGAATATTGTAAAAAAAAAACCTAGAAAAAGGAACGACTCATAACATTTTTTAGTGCTAGAGGTTCTTATGGGAGCTATCTATTGAGCAATAACTTTTTAAACTTTTGTAAATAAGGTGCTTGAGGGATACATCTTGATATTTTTGCATCATTTTGTTTTCTAAGAAGAAAAGATGATATTTTGAAATGTGCTGTGTTATTTTCAGTTAACAATTTTGTGTTCATGAGTATAGAATGTTAATAACAGAAGAATATGAAGCACAGTTGATTTTAAAAACTGATTACGTTTGTGTCGCTGCAAAAGGCAGCCCAAAAGCCTGCTTTTGAGTACTGCAGAGTGATAGTTTTCTGTCAGTGATGTGAGTGTGGTTGTTTAGTGTTGTGTCCTCCAGAAGGCTGTGGTTTGTCAGCCTGTGGTTTGTGCCTGCACACATATTGGTGCAGACACTCGTACAGGGGGGAACCAGGTAAACAAAGGTAAATGTCAGTAGAAACTCAAAAAGCTAAGGACAAAGCTGATGCAGTAGAAAGAAGCACATGAAATGTTATTTTAAAATTGCATTGGCCACTGTACCCCCTTCCTGATTGGCTTCATGCTTCAGATTCCTCTTCTGGTTTTGAAGAGTACTTAGGTCCTTATGCCTATACTTTTCCCCCTTCATCTACCTTTCATATTCCAGGATTTTTTACTTGTTTTTCTTCTTCTTCTTACAGTATGTCACCAAGTTTACTACTCTTGGCTTATTCCTTCTCCTCAGATCTGCCATTGTTTCCCTCCCAACCCCCAAAGAATTTAAGAACCTGTGTGTTAACCATGTCTTTGCTCTGTTTAGTGCCTTGTCTTTTCACACTGCTGGTTCTTGGAGGCCAGTGCTCCTTGCAGTGCCTGTGGGGCCCCGTCCTGAGGATATGTTAGAAATAATTTATGCTTTATAAAGTATAATATTCTGTAGAGCAGAATCTCTAGAAGCAAGGACTCTCTGGTGACAGCTGTTGGGGGGAAGGAAACCAGCAGTCACAGATGAGTCCAGACTAGGACAGGAGTGGCCTGCTGTGCTGTGGGCTGGTGGTCAGGGGCCAGAGGTACCCAGGGAGATGGAGGGGCTGGTGTGGTACCAGTCCTGATGCTGGGAGGGCTGCTTTGGGTCCTCTGCATTTTGGTGCTTGAAGATGGCTGGAGATATTGTTCGTTCTCTGCAGGTGTTTGAGTTTTGGGCCCTTTTTTTTTTTCCAGATCCCTTTTGGACTTACATGGGTGCTGCTAGGGGAGGCAGATTTTCAGACCACTGCACACAGTGTGGGCTTGGAGTGTTTCTGTTTCTGGCCTTTAGTGCTGAGTGTCTTCCTTTTGTTTCAGCTAATACAGAGGAGTACCTCTGAATTTACTACCTGGTTATCTGTATGCCCTGCTAAGGGTGCAATTCAAGACATCAGTGAAGATATTTAAGGAGGATTGTCCAAGTCCTAACCAGGGACCCTCTAGGCAAAGAGGAGTTAGTCACTGGTGTACAGACAGCAGTAAAACACAGAATAGTGCATCTTTGTGTGTCTAGTCTGTATGGGCACATGCAAGGGCAGCATCAAAATGTGAGGAGACACAAGAATTTAAGTCCTTTATTGATTAATGGATATCTACAAGACAAAATCCCTAGTAATGAATCAAACCTAGTAGGAAATAAAATTTGAAAGGTAGAATCACAGAATGGTTTGGGTTGGAAGGGACCTTAAAGATCATCTTGTTCCAACCCCCTGCCCTGGGCAGGGACGCCTTCCACTAGACCAGTTTGCTCTAAGCCTCATCCAACCTGTCCTTGAACATTTCCAGGGATGGGGCAGCCACAACTTGCTCTGCAACTTTACAACATCTTTGCAACAATGTAACTTTACAACTACCTCAAAGGAAGCTGTCGGCAGGTGAAGGTCAATCTCTTTTCCCAAATAGAGAGCAATTGGATATTAGGAAACATTTCTTCACCCAGAGCATTGTCAGTGTTGGAACAGCCTGCCCAGGGAAGGGGTGCACTCACCATCCCTGGAGGTGTTTAAAAGACGTGCAGGTGTGGCACTTGGTGTCATGGTTTAGTGGTGGGCTTGGCAGAGCTGGATGAAAGGTTGTTCTCACTCTCAAGGGTCTCTTCCAGCCTAAATGATTCCATGATTTTATTCCCTCAGTTTTTTATGTCAAGTTTGAACGGAAGTACCATGTGCAACATGGCATGGATTGAGCCATAGTATCAGGAGGTGAAGAACTCTTGTCTACATCTGCTGAAGTATTTGAAGTTATTTACTTGTAGTAATGACTTCAGTGTGAGGAAGTGTGTGTCTGTATGGGGAGAAGAGCTGTCTTGTTTTTATTTATTAGGGAATCTGTGATACATGCTGACTGGAAAGTGAGTAGTAGTTTCTGAACCCCCTTGAGTGAAGAAAAACATTAGTTTGGCAGATTGTCAGCAGCAAATAGTACATTAATTTTTGGCACAAAACTTGCTAGCAAAAAAAGAGACTTTATGTTGCTAATAATAAAACTGAAGAGGGACCAATTATCTGTGCTTGGTAGGCTGATATTTGATATCCACATAAGACAGAGACAATGCTTTTGAAAAATGTCCTTTTATATTTTATTAAAAATAAAGAAAAGGCTATAATATATTGATAATTTGCATCCAATTACATAACTAACTTTAAATAAATTTTATTATGTTTACAAGCCATTACAAACTATGTATAAACTATGGCAAAATTTCCAATGTGTTTAAAGAAAGAGGTGCCATGATTCAGATGTGTATTAATCTGTGTAGAATAATGTGAGTCTTCATACTAGGCCAGTTTTACTCCCCCAGTCCTTCAGAAGTACGTTTTTACATCTACTCATCATGATCATCATGGCTGGGCTTTGTGAATGAAGGTTTGGGAAAGGTCTCTACCCTTGTTTGTTACAAACACACTGGTGGCTAAAAAGGCCAATAGGAGACAGGCATGTCTGATTGCAAAAGGCACAGCAGAAAGACTCCTTAGGTGGTAAATTCTGCAAGACACGATTCTTTCTGTGTTGCCTTTTCTCCTCAAGGGTGATCCTGCTGCGTTCTCAAAGGAGACAGCAGCGTTATAGATGGGGTGTCTGCAGACCTCCCGATTGGAGGCCAGAGTAGACCAGTTATGGTGATCAATATGGCCAAGGCTGAGATGTTGTTTCAGGCAGTCCTTGTATCTCCTCTTTGGGGCTCCTCTCTTGCAGCAGCCGGTGGCAAGTTCACCATAAAGCAGGATCTTAGGGAGGGGGTGGTTGGTCCTTCATCCTTGAGATGTGCCCTGCCCAGCGCAGCTGTGTTCTCAGCAACATGGCCTCAATGCTTGTGACTGCTGCTTGTTCTAGAACAGATGTATTGGTCACATAATCTGACCAGTGGGTGTTTAGGATTGTACAGAGACAGCGTTGGTGGAAGCATTCTAGGAGTCGCAGGTGGTGGCGGTAGATGACCCATGATTCAGATCCATATAAGGAGTAGACAGCACTATGGCTCTGTAAACACTGATCTTTGTACTTTTCTTCAGGTGTTTATTACGCCAAACTCTTTTATGGAGTTTTCTAAAAGCTCTCTATGCCTTTGCTAACCTGTTGTCTATCTCTCTGTCAATCTTACCATCCGAGGAGATGAGGCTACCAAGGTAATTAAACTGCTGGACTGATTTGAGCTCTGATTGGGGATATGGGGATGATGGAAGACTTCCTGAGGTGCCAGTTGATAGAGAACTTCTGTCTTCTTTAAGCTGACTTCCAGCCCAAAGAGCTCAGCAGCCTCAGCAAAGCAGGATGTTAAACGCTGCAGAGTTGCTTCTGTGTGGGCCACAAGGGCGGCATCATCAGCATAAAGCAGCTCCTGGACAAGATGGTTTAAGGTCTTAGTGTGGGCCTTCAGTCACCTTAGGTTGAAAAGCCTTCCATCAGTAAGGTATTGAATGTAGATCCCATCCTGATCCTCGAGGTCTACCGTGGCCCTTTGGAGCATCCTGCTGAAAAAGATTGTGAATAGGGTTGGTGCAAGAACACAGCCTTGTTTCACACCAGTAGTTATTAGAAAGGGCTCAGAAGGTTCATTGCCATACCTGACCTGGCCGTGCTGATCCTCGTGGGGTGAGATGATCATTTTGAAGAACTTGGGGGGACAACCTAAACGTTCCAAAATCTACCACAGACCTTTTCTGCTCACAGTATCAAAAGCCTTGGTGAGGTCAACAAAGGTTACATAAAGACCTTTGTTCTGGTCCCTACACTTCTCTTGCAGTTGTCTGAGAACAAATACCATGTCTGTGGTGCTCCTGTTGGCTCTGAAACCACATTGGCTATTCCTTCTGCTATAGCAGGTATTAGTCTGTTCAAGAGTATTCTTGCCAGGATTTTGCCAGCAATGGAGAGCAGAGTAACACCACGGTAATTTGAACAGTCTGATTTAGTGCCTTTCTTCTTACACAAAGTGATGATGACTGCATCTCAAAGGTCTGATGGGAGTTCACCTGGTTCCCAACAGCATAGTAAGAACTCATGGAATTTAGCATGGAGTGCAAGGCCCCCATGTTTCCAGACTTCAGGTGGAATTCCATCAACCCTGGCTGCCTTGCCAATTTTCACCTGCTGTATGGCCTTGAGGGTCTCTCCTAAAGTGGGGGCAGTATCCAATTCATACTTCACTGGTGGTTGTGTGATGGACTGAATGACTGTGTCTTTGACTACACAGCTAGTACTGAAAAGGGTCTGAAAGTGTTCAGACCATCTATTCAGAATGGAGGTTTTATCTGTCAGAAGTGTTTGACCATCAGCACTGAGTAGAGGACTTTGAGCTTGGTGTGCAGGCCCATATGCTGTTTTCAGGGCATCACAGAATCCTCTGTGATCACCTGTGCACATCTACTACTAGTGGTGGTAATGTAGGGAAGTAATATTTTTATTAAAAATGTTTACTTACACTTGAATCAGGGGATCTGTAGCTGTGCTGAAAATTTTAGAAAGCTCAGCATAATGATCTAACTTTATTTTTACCTGAGTAATAATAATAATGTTTTGTTTAATGAATTGTTGCTTTAAGTGTGAGGGTAGCATTTTTTAATACTCAAATGTGGTTCTGCATAAGTTCTTAGAGTCCAGCTAACACAAGTACATAACAATTGTTTATTTTCATATGGCAGTCTTTGATATCACTTTGATATCACTTTTGATAGCTAGTGATTTCTGCTTCCTTGGGGTGCTGTAAATAAATCTGGTGTATGAAGATCTGCAATGATTAACAGTAGCAGAAAAGTACTGCATGAAAAGAAAAGATTATTTGGTAGGAATACAGTTCTTCAGTAAAAACAAGTTTTGCAAGAATGTAAAGATGCAACTGTAAAACTTAGAAGTAATGTTAAGACCACAATCAAGTCTTTTCCTCGTCATTTCTCATCATGAGTAGGTCATGAAGGTTTGCAGCAGCTCTGTTGAAGCTGAATGCACATATTGAGTGCTGTCAGAATTTCTATCACTGCCAATATGCTGGATTACAACTCACTCTATATTTGATTTGCTATTCACCACAAGATGACAAAAGTCCTTATCTATTTCTACATTTTAAATAAGGAACTCCCCTCTCTGTATTTTTTCTCCTTTACTCCATTTTGTGTGACTTAAAAGCTTCAACATTCATTTACTTGGGTGAGAAATACTGTGAGTAAAGCACTGACTGGGGATTTGTAATAATTGGCTGCTATTTCCAAGTGTGTCACACGGCTGCTCTGTGAATTCAGAGCCATTTGGTTATCATGGTGTGTTTTCATCTGTGTATTGGGGAGGAGACACTTTTTCTTTCTTTGGTGTTTTTGAGTGGTAAACTTTTCTTGTGTTTATGTCCTTGAGCAAACATAATGTCAACTGTCATCCCTGGAGGGATTTAAAAGCTGTGTAGATGTGGCACTTGGGGATATGGTTTGGTGATGGGCTTGGCAGTGCTGGAGGAACAGCTGGACACAGTGATCTTAGAGGCCTTTTCCAACCTTAATGATTCTAAGTTTCTGTGCTGCTTTAGGATAAATGCAAGCACTTAATTGAAAAATACTCTGTAGCAACTCTGGTAGGTGAAATGGATAGCAAATAACTTTTATGTGCTTTATATTAGAATGGAGCAAAGGTAAATGTGTTTTAAGTGGCCCCATTAAAAAAGATCCATTTAAGCTACTGCATATGATCATTCCAGCTGATGCACAGACTCGCTTTGCTTACTGTCTGTGTAAATGCTTTTTGAAAGTAAATCTCCTTTATTGCATATAAAAAAAAAATAAGGGAGAAGTGATTCTTAAAAAATAGGTAGAGGCAGACTGCAGTACAGCATCAAAAGTATTTTTAAAGCATCATATTAAAAGATGAAAAACTCAGACTCTTTAGTGTATTCTTGTCATGGGAATAGAAATATGAATGATTAACCCCTTTCTATTTATAGCTGTTTTCTCTTGAGTTACAATTCCTGTTCCAGTTAACTTCTAGGTAAATTTTATGAGAAGGCAGAGTAATTTTTGCCTTAGTCTCTGCAGGTAGTCATTTTAGTATCCTCAAGTTACTTTCTTTTTAATGTGCATTTCAGAAATCACATCTGCATTTTGAGATATATTTCTAATTTAATAACTTGTCAGCTTTTATTGCATGCAACTACAGGATTTAAAGAGGTCTCTTCAGCATTTGGTGGATCCTTTTGTCAGTTTTAAAAATACTTAAATATTTAAAATGCTTAAGGCTGATCATCTGGGGTTATTGGCTCAAGAGAATGAGGCTGTGTGTGCTATACTGCTAAATCTCAAAACAGCCAGACAATGAATATATAGCAATTACTATGAAAGTCTTCCACCCTCTTGATGCCATAAGTTGCTTTTTTGTTGTTGACTTAATTGGGACTTGTCAGCCAGGACAGTAGCATGCTACTTTTTGGGTGGTTTTTTATCTCTATTTGTGGAGTAAGCAAGGGTTTCTACCTATGTAATGGCAGTTTTCTTGAAAAAGAGGCAGTGTGGGTGGTTAGACCCCTTGTATAAGAAAGATTCTTCAGAAACAGCAGCATTCCTGAAACCTTCAGCTCAAATGTCTACATTTTGGTGATTAACAAGCCCAGTTAACCTGAAGAAAGATTTATCGGGATGCAGTGGCAAAGGAAATGGGTTGTTGTTTAATTTTCGGTTGTTCTGTGATTTACTGGTGAGAAGTGAAATAGGATTCTAGAAGAGCTTTGTTTTCTTTCTGACTTATCATGGGAGAGAATTTGAAAGGGGTTAAAGCAAATATTTTCTGAGTCTTTCCTCGGTAAGTCACTCTTGTGCTTTCAAATGAGGTGTTGAGAAATTTTTATCTCGGTCAAGCTGTTATTGTTTGTTTGAAAACTGAAAAGCCTTTGTTTTCATTTGCAAGTCACTTTTTTGGTTTCGGATTTTATGGCATATTTTAAGAATTGCTTTCTTAAGCATAGATGGTGCTGTTCCAGCAGCTCTCCCATGTGCCTGGGTTTACATCCCTGCAGTGCTGCTCCTCCTGTTGTTTGGAGGTGAAGCGATGTGCTGTGGTGCAGGGTGTGGTTCTGATGGACTGAAGGCATTGTTGGAAGAAAGTCTGTCCAGTGACTGGCTCTGGGAAAAGGGGGAGCTCACCCTCATTTATTAGGGAGAGAGAGGTGTTTTAGATGCCTCTTGCCAGAAACTGGTGTAAATATTGATCTCATAAGTTAGTGGTAACAGGAGGATAAATCCAGTCTCCAGAATGCATCTGCTGCCTCTCCTCAATCCTTCCACAGCTTGCCCGTGAAAATGTCAGAGAACTCACCATTTTCAGTCCAGCCTTTGTCTTCTTTTGTCTTGTGTTTTTGAGGTGTTACACAACAATTACGAGGGTTGCATTTTATTCTTTCCATCTTGCTTTTCATGGTTCATCTCAGTGCCAGGGATTGCTTTGCAATTTGATCCTACTGGACATAGATTTATTCTTGATCTGGTTAGAGCACTCCTATTCACTGTAGCATCTATGGTGCTAGAGGCAGGAAGTCATTCCCCTGTATTAGAGACCTGCCAAGCAGGTTGCTGTCTTTATGGAAGAGGCCTATTCCCAAAGGATTTCTGTGTTCTGCCAGTGCTGCTCTCACACGGGGTCACAGTGTCACTGCTTTGTGTGGAATTCTCTGATGTGAATAAATGTGGCAATGCCCTGCACGAGTCTTAGAGCAAATTACAGCCTTGGCACTGCTAAGGCTCTGCTCTTCCTCAGAACATGCAAGTGGATTTCTCACTGGGGTGTTCCTGACACCACAAAATCTTTGACTTCTGTCAGAAATAAGCCTGTAAAACAAGCAGGTAGTTAATGCATTGAAACCCTGTCGTTAATGAAGGAAGCCAAAAAATGCCATACAGTCTCAATCACTGTGCTGAGCATTGCAGCAGATGAAAATAGAAGGTTTTGGATTGGTTGGTTTGTTTTTACATCAAGTGTTCTGTAATTTTAGGTGCTCTGTCTAAAAGCAGTGTAAAATATATGAATACTGTTTAAATCTGACTTATGGATTCAGATTTGAACTGTTGGTTTTATGACAGGAGACTTGTCTTTTGGTTGTGGTTTGCTTTTTTTTTTTTTTTTTAATCAAGCTCTCTCCTGCTTCTAGCCTGGGATTTGTGCAAATTTGGTGTTCTTCAATTATGTAGTGTTATGAGTTGTGATGCTGAAATTATGCTTGATATTTAATTTTTTTTTTATATGAAGTCTTACTACCTGAAAGAATGGGGAGTGGGGAGCAAGACCAAATTAAAATGCACAGTTATAAGAAAGATCTTAAAAGATTTGCTTTTGAGTGTTGGATATAGCTGGAGGTAAACTGCATTTGTTAGGTGCTTGAATTTTTCCTTCTTCAGCACAAGAAATATCCTTAGTGATTACTTTTAGTTTCAGATAGTATTTACTGTGTACATGATGTTAGTGATGGAATACTGTTGATATTTATCATGTGGTAATATTTGGAATCAAACAGCAAGTTGGACTGCAGCAGCATGTCTTTGAAATAAATTTAGATAGACACTGTTGTGTTGGGTTCATGGTCTCTTGCAACCCACACCTTGGAATTTATTTTAATCATGAAGAATGAAGCCTTTCAAGTGATACCTGGAGTAGAGTGGGCGGTTGCTTCACAAGATGGCTCATAATAATTAATTACTGAAAAATTGTTTGGTTTTACTTTTTAACTCTACTACTGTGTTCTCATTTATATGAATTTAAATATGAGCACAACAAAAAGCAGAATTTGGGAACTAAACAGAAGTAAATTTTCATAGACCATATTAGGCATTTAACAGAACATAAATAGGAAGTGAAACATCAGCATATGAAAGTAGTGAAGAAAATAGACTACACAGAAGAGATCACAAGAAACAGAAATCATGAGTAGTCCTACTAATAATGTTTCAAGTAACTAACTAATTGTAATAAGATCTTTGCAGAGCCAGGATGCAGATTCACTGTTTTATTTCTCTGTTTAAAGTGCAGGTAAATATTTATTCATTTAGTAACTTTTGGGTGGAACCAGTAGGGGTTTTTTTGTGTTTGTACATCTATGACACACTAGTGAGTAGAGAATGCACCAACAATAAGGGCTGTGTTCAGTTGTCCCTGAATTCTGGGGAAATGCTGAGTCAGTGAGACCTGAGCACTGTGAGTCTTTCAGAGTTTAGGACAACCAGAGAGAAATCATGGAGAAGGCCTTCATAAACTTTAGAATGCCTGAAAATGGCCTTGAGCTCATTAAATGAATGTAAAATTTCTGTATGAAAAATGATGGTGTGTGGGTAATGTGTTCTGTGTTAAGCCCAGTAATTTACTAGATTCAGAGGTATGCTTCAAAACAGAAGTGTGGGGCATAATTTTTTTGTGATAAAGAACCAAAGAACCAGTCCTTCACTGATATCCCACAGGTACAGGAATTGCTGTGCTGCTGGCAATTAATGCCCTCCTCCCCAAGACTTCTGTTTTCAAATACTGCTTTAGAGGTAATGGCAATCCATGCAGAATCAAATATCTTATTGCTGCTTGCAACCTATTTTAGTGTTTGGACAGCTGAGTTCCAGTAGTGTGACTGCTCAGGGTGTGTGGTGATTGCAGAGCGCTGGCTTGGCACTTCATGGACTCTGCAAACATCCCTGTAGATGTCACAAGGGCTTGTGCAGGGTGGTGAATTTGTTTGCACCTGCCTAAACTGCTCTTCAGTGGTTAGGTTGGCTCAACTTCCAGCCTTTGAGCTTCACCCTGTGTGTGTCTGTGTGTGTAGGTATGGATTTCTTAGAAGAGGAGCACGGCTTCTAATTCTTCTGTAAACCAGATGTAGTGAACCAGATTTAGAAAACTGCAGCACTGGCCTTGAGATGCAAGTGATCTGTGGGCCCTGGGAGGAGTTACATCTTCACATGGATGAGTTTGTTCAGTCTAAACTATTCATTTCTTTGTCATCAGCTCTGGAGCTACTGAACCAGTTGGGTAATCACTTGTGCCCCACGCTGGATCGGAACTGGAAATGAGCTGGAAAGGGTTGCTCACTTGACTGCGTGTTTATGCAGCAATATAAAGCAAATCTAAGCACTTGTTTGTGAGTCATCTGAAATCATAACAACACTGCTGTTTTTATAAAATGGTCATGTGCAGCCTAGAACTTTGTGCTTTTTGAACTGCAGAGTACCCTCAGACCCAGTACATTTTCCAACCCAGAACCTCTCCTAGGATTTTTCCTTATTCTGCAGTTGTCACTAGAAGTTATGAGCACTGGCAGTCAGCCCTCTCCGATGCTGAGGGCATTTGCAGGATCTCCCTCTAGCAGAGACCTTGCCAGTCTTGATCTCAGCACACTGCTCTCAGATGAGAGAATGACTGGCTGCCTGGCAGAATGTGAGAGGAAAATTTGTCATCTACTAGTCTTTTTGCTAAGCTTCATTAACAGCGCTGTGTTCCCCTTCTGCTTTGCCCAGAGGTATTTCTTTTGAAGCTGGCAGAGCAGGAGAAAAACAGTTGAATCATCCTGGGAAAATAAAAATAAATTATTTTTGTTTAGGTTTCTCTTTGTTGATCCTAAATCATGCAGATGATTCCTTGCCATCTGGAAGTATTTGTTCTTTGCTTCTTTAGTTTAAGGTCCTTCATTTTCCAGTGCCAGTAAGAGCCCACAGTCTTTTGCTTTTGTGTTAACTTTATTGTAAAGACAAAAGATTGTCATTTACCTCACAACTTCACTCATATTGAGTTCTAAGCTACAGTTAGTAGGAGGGTTACTGGGTTACTTAACCCTGAGCACCATCATAACTGTGAAAGGGAGACACAAGTGTCAGTAGCTGGCACCGTGTTAGAATCACAGAATGAATTAGGGTTAATCAGAAAAGACCTCTGAGATCATCAGGTCCAAGCCATGACTGAACATGGCCATGGCAGCCAGAGCAGGGCACTGAGTGCCACGTCCAGCCTTTCCTGAAACACCTCCAGCAATGGGGACTCCACCACTGCCCTGGGCAGCTTGTTCCAGTGTCTGATCACCCTCTGTGTGAAGAAATTCCTCCTAATGTCCACCTAAACCTACCCTGGCGCAGCCTGAGACTAAAAGCAGTATTTTCAAAACTAACACATAACCAAGTAAAAAAGAAAGATTTATTGTAAAGCATATTAGTATGTGATTGTGTGAGTATAAATTTGTTTTAAACAAGCCTGTTGGACACTGAAGGGGATTTCAGAGGTGAGCCATGGCTTTGTGAGGCTGGCTCTCTGGGAAGAGGAAACAAGGCTTCCTTACAGGTGATTCACAGTAGTTGAGTACTGAGCTCCTGCTCTGAATCGCCCACTGGATAAGTATAATTATGATACTGAGTTCTTCTTAATGAAGATATGTGATTGAATTTAGGTTCAAATCATGTTTCTAACTGTTACCTATTTAACTTAAAAAATAACACTGACCCATATGTTTAGCTAGTCAAGAAAATGCTTTGTGGTCTCCATTTTGTCCATCTTCAGGAATAAGGAAGGCTGTAAACTGGTTTTTAGTTCTCTTGTTTTGAACTCTTTTGGCTTACAACTTGGTGTTCTGCAATTTCTGTCTCTACCTTGTTTGTTTCTGTGGCTATTCTTGTGTGATGAGAGCTTGTAGCTCTATGCCTGTTTTCTTTTAGTTAAAAGATTTTGTACAAGATAGGTGGATCTCACATTTCAGAGAAGCTTGACTTTTTTTTTTTTTTTTTTATTTAAAGGTTATTATGATTTTTTGACCAACCACCAACACCTGTGAAAGCAGAACACAAAGAAGAATGCTGCTGTGTGTGTAACAGTATGCTGTCCATGGTCAGTAAGATATTTTGCCTCTTGATATTACTGCAGAAATAAGTGCCACCTTTAAAAGGTCAAAACTGGTCTGAGCTGTTGAAGAGACTTTGGGCACTGCATGACTAGGATGGTTGTTATGTACAGTCCTACTGTTTGCATCTGAACACAACACTATGTAATACATAAGGAATGTTGATGGAGTGTATAAACCAACTATAAATTGCTGATTTTTCTCATTGGGTCATTTACATTATGTCATGTTTTGCTTTTTTAGGTCATATTTAGGTCATCTTGTGGAATCTTACAAAGAAACAAGGGTAATAGTAAGAAAATGATGTTTAATAGAAGTATCTTCGCTACACAGTCAGATTGAAACAGGAGAAGTTCTTTGGAGTGAGTATTACAGGGTTTTTGGTGGGGGGGAGGTTGTTTAGTTGTTGTTGGTTTGTTTTTGTTTTTTTTTTTTCCCCCTATAAAGTCAGTATGTTTATTAGGCTATTATTGTATTTAATTTTGTTTTAGTTGTATTAAAAAATAAATCAGTGACTCCATACTAATTTCAGTTGATCAGCTGGTAATGGACTCTTATGGATTCTTATTGAAGCAACTTCCATCTTAGAATCAGTTGTACCTTGTGAAATTTAGATGGGCTTCAGATGTTTCTCTTGGCTGATGTGTATTCTGGCTATGGTTTTGAGCAGGGAGTGGTCTAGATTAGATGTAATTACATATAAACCCTTATTTGCTGGCAAAAGTCAAAGCCCTGCTTGTACCTTCCAGGGAATTTGAAAATGCAATTTTTTTTGTCTGTAACTTTTTACTCCTCACACTTTCTGACTGACTTTGATATTGTTGTTGTCAGTATGTTAATATTTGTCCTGTACTGCAGTTCCATCATCCATCAAAATTGCATGAGTCTTCAATTTATGGATCTCAGATACATCTTTTCTTCACAGTTTCTAGTTAACTTGTAGATTTTGTGAATTCTAGGCTGAGACATGTGTCTCATTTATAATAAAAGAAGCTTTGCTACCTAACACATGGACTGGGGATTGCACCTTTTACTCCTAGATACCCAAACATTTATATACTGATACAGTACAACTCTTCATTTCTGTCTACTTCACATGCTTGAGATGGGAAAAGGAATCATTTTTCTGTCAATTTGTTTGCATCAGATTGTAAAATCTTTAAAAATATTCTTGTAGAGGTTGGCAACTGGGGGAAAACCTGCATATATCTGATGCAGATTTTACTCATGCTGTGTGATTATGTGAATGTGATTCTGCAGGAGTAACTGGAAATAAATCTGAATGCATAGTTGGGAATTAAAGATACCTAAAGATACTAAAACTGAAAGGAGGTGAAAAATGGTTTTAGTTCAGAAGATGTGTATTTTGGCATATTGCTTTATTACTAAGAGGAAATGACTCCTCTGAGCTTCTTCTTTAAAAACGGATGTGTACATGGTGTCATAATTAGGGTAGAAAAATGTCTGTGAAACCTACATTAACCTACTCAGATAAGCTAAACTTTTCATACTGAGTGTTTTTTCCAGGTTGTTTTTAACTGGCTGAATAACACATTTGGATTGATAACTTTTCCTGCCTTAAAAAAAACCCTATACAATTCAATTAAACATGAATTTAAAGAAGTTGATGTGTGTTACTTCCCTTTCTGTAAGTACTTGAAACAAATGCTACAGTTTTTAGTCAGCACACTTATATTTGCCACAGTTCCTGATCAAGTGGCTGGTAAAGACATTCATGAAGGGTTCTTGCAGTTCCTGATATTTGAATTCTGACCTCTGAAGTTTTCAGGAATTGTGTTGTATGGAGTTATTTTAATTTTACTGACTAACTAGACAGCACAGTAGAAATACAGGCACCTGTCACAATATCCAAATAGAATAATACCTATTTGCTGCCCAAACACTTAATTTGACAAGTTCATTCTTGGCTCTGGTAATCAAGTCACCAAAACAGATGGGCAATAAAGTAGAAACTGAGCTCTCCAATCAAATGAAATGAAGAATGTCCACTGAAGACACCTTTAGTCATTTTAAATCACTGTATTCAGGCTTATGCCAGGCACAGAACTTGCTCAGGTGTTTAGTTGCCAGTAAACTTGGGTTTCCTGCCCTCCCCTTTATTTTTATTTTTTTAAGAGACTGAGAATTCAAATGTTAGAACCTAAAACTGATTCTAATTTGTCCTTGTCAGGGAAATGTTTTGGAATTCCTTTGGTTTGTTTTGAGTTGGACACTTGTGTGTGCTTGTGTGGATTTCAATCATCACAAAGTATTTTCAATTGGAATTTTTCAGTAAAGTACTAAAAACATCAAAATGAAGTCTGAGTAACGTCTCTATTCACGGATAAAAGCCAGATGGGGTTGTCATGAAGTCTTAAAAGCAGATACCAAGTCTCACAGCTGGGCAAAAGTAACCCCAGGCCCCAGTCAGCTGCTGAAGGCACCTGCTTAAGGCTCCAAGGGTAGCAGCATTTCTGGGAGACTGTGGAGCCTCTATCCATGAAGACTTTCAGAATTAGCTGTGCAAACTCTTAAGCAACATGCTTAACTTCAGTGTCCAAACTAATCTTGGGACCAGCTGACTCCCAGAGGTCCCTTTCAACCTGAATTAGTCTGTGATTTTTAGATAATCTTAGTTATTTTTGGTCCATATGATGGATGGCCAGGACTACTTTTGGCTTTACTGCCATTAACTTCATGACAAAAGTGTTGGTTGTGCAGGTTTTTTAGAATTATTTTTTCCTACCAATTGGCATTATATCTCAAGTTGTCTTTGTAAAAAAGTTTCATGAAAAAGTTGCGTAAAATACATCTAAATATTTGCATTAGGCTCGAGTTGTTGGATTTCCTTCAGTGCTTGCTCAGCACTGAACAGTCCTGTTCATAGCACAAATGGTTGTGAATCTCTGTGGTGTGGGATGTTGAAGCTGGTGTTGGAAGAAAACTAATGGCAAAAACCCAGACCAGATTATCTAAGAAACCAACCCAATCAGGAAGAATGTCTAGTGATGAAGCATGTAAAATGCTTTTTTAGTTTTGTTTTTTTTTTTCCTTTAAAGGGCATCTTTCTGTCTTTAAGGATCCATGGCATCTCTGAGACTAAAGCAAAGTCTGCTTATGTGGTTGTTCTGTGTTTCGGTCTGTGTGACCCCCTTGTAGGAGAAGATTTTACTCCTCATTAGTTTTCCACAGGTTTTAATTATTTCACTGTTTTACTTCTCTTTCTAGATATGTACAATCAGTCTGCTGAAGAATAAGTCTCTTTCCTAGAGGTTTTGATTGAAATATCAGAAATAATTGAAAAGCGAATCTTTTAGTCCCTGTGTGAAGAGGTGTCTATATATAGGAAATCCTCAATCTCTGGTTTTAACTATTTTTTATAGTAGGAAGTAACATAGCTCATAATTTAGAGATGTAACATTTTAATAGCTGAAGGAAAAGGTTAGGGAGTCACCTGGTGAGATTTGATGGTCTAGGTCCATTTGTACAATTCAAAAGGAGAGGCAATATTAACCATTTATATTTTTAAATGGCTTGTAAGTGAAATGTTTCCTTTGTGTTTACAGTGGAACAAGAAATTACTGTGAGTGGTAGAACAGGCAAGGAAATACTGGAGAGCAGAACTAATACTGCTTTAATATTTCCTAGTTTTGTTGTTAGACTATGAAGAATCCTCATACAGTTCTTGGTTAGCAATGGGGGGACAGGGACCCTACAGTTTACTTAGTACAGTAAATCAGTAGAGGCACAAATCCAGATGATTAATGCACCTTTTTCAGAATCACAGTGGAGACATTATAAAGTTGTTTGAATAATAGCTTGGGCTGCTAAAAAGCCAGGCCTTTAGGCTGTAGTTTTGCCTACATTTTTTAAAATGAGCTTAAGAGCTGTGAAGTGGCAAACCAGCCCTGGGGCTGGAAGAAACCATCACTACCACTCCTGTTGCTCCTGTTTGCACCTTCCCTTTGCTGGCACAAGCAGTTATGCAGCTTTGTAGGAAACTGTCTGACTCACCTGTGTTAAAATGACATCTTTATTCTGGGTTTTGGTTCAGCTCTTTCTCCTCCTTTCCCTTTCAGTCCTTTTTGTTCCCCTGTGCCACCTCCATTCACCTCTTCTGATAAGACTGATTTTTGTTTGTTTGTTTAAAATATCCATGTAAGCGTTCCATCATTTAAATGTTTAGTGTAGCATTAGAACTCAACATACCCTAACATTTCCTTCTAATCTTCCTCTAGTACTGAAAGTATCTACAATGATCTGCAGTATCAAAAATGAGTTCTCTGTGTTGTGAACTATCCAGGTCTAATCTTTCCCCAAATCTTTGGTCTCAGCTCACTGTCCTGCATTGGTGCTCATATCAGGGCTCGTTCTGCCTGCTGCTCTTTAAAACCTTCCAAAATACCTGAGAGCTGATTAGAAAATTCCCTAAAGCTGAATCTACCAGATATGTTCTCCCAGCCCAACTGACATAGAAAACTGAATTATTTGCCTGGGCTTTTTGTTTCATTTGAGTTTTTCTCCTTCTTATCTCCCCATCTTTGTTGGTTAAGGTGTAAAATGAACTGTTACTCATATGACAGTGCTTTCCTAATCCACTGTTTTCTTCCATTTCTTTTTATTCCCTCCCATCTTGGCCATGCAGAACTGCATTCCAGTGAGCTGAAAGATGTTTTCTCACAGTGGCCCCAGCTTCAGCATGATCCAGAGATTAAATGCTTCTGAAGACAATTTCAGACAGCAACACTGAAGTGTGAAAGTTTTTTTTTCTCACTGCAACTCACTTTAATTGCACAAAGATGGCCTGAAACTCCTTATTTTTATATCTAATTTTAATGTATCTATATGGTGATTTCAAGGTAGAGCAGAGAATGGTTGTGAATGAGCTGTGAGAAGCTGTTTACGTTATTGTTGTGGTTTTGTTATTATGAGTTATGTGCTGCCAGTGAATTTTCAGAAGTCTATCAGAAGCCTGGGACTTAAGTTGTATTCACTTGTTTAGTTCATCATGAATATTCTTTGGAGGAAGCAGAAAATGAGTTTACTTGCCTGAGTATAAAGTAATGAGAAGTAAGAGTGTCCTTTTATCCTCATTATTCAAACCAGTTCTGATGAATCTTCAGAGTCTGGCATACCATTTTTAATAGTCCTGTTCTCTACCTGTAGACTTCTTTTCCAGGAAAAAAAATTCTGAAGACCATAATCTCATGTGTAGCTAGTTTTAAAACTATGCTTCCATTGAATCATAGAATCATTTCCATGAGAAAGGCTGACTAGAGGTAGTCTAATTGAACCATCTGTTCAAATCAAGTTGCTTAAAATTTGATTAAATTTTAATTTGAAACCAGTTAACATGTCTGCATTTTTTTTCATATCTCTGAGTCCTGCATAAGGCAATTGCAAATTCAGGTACTCAGCATTTTTTGAAAACTGGGCCACTTTTATTTAGAGGCATTAATATCTTAGTAGAAGCTTCATTCATTGTGGCTTTAAAATCTTGACTTCAGTGCTAATGGGCACAGCAGAGGAGTAAAGCTACAGGAGATGAACAGACAAAATAATCAGGGATCCTGGAAAAAAAACCCCCTTATTATTAAATTCTTCTTGTTTGTGAATAATTTGCTATATTTCATGAGGAGAACCAAGTTCAGATTCTCTCATAGCTGAGAGACCACTCTTGGTACCAGTCTGAGCACTGTGAGGGAATGAGGCCTTTAAATAAGGCCTTTCATGTTTTCTATACATAGATATTTTTAGAAAACTAAATGGTGATATTTTTATTCTGATTTTTGGAGGAATCCTGACTAAACGGACACTTAATTTTCCATTCCATGGGGCCAGCTCATGTGGTAGTTTAACTAAACTGCTGGGAAATATTTGTAGTACCACATGATCTTTAAAAATAACTTCCCAGGCTACTTCGTAGATTTCTTGAATTCTTAAAATCTTTGCTATTGTAGATAATTGACCATGACATTTGTGGGGTGGAAAAATCTTAGCTTTGCTGATTTAGTTGTTTGTATTTATCATCAGTTGGTTGTATTTAGACTTGTAAGCAGTTCAGATGGGCATTCACCTGTGCAGCTCTAAAAGGCCAGAGCCTTGAGTGGGTTCATTCTTTAGGGCTAAGTAGGAATTTCAGTGGCATGGTGTGTAGTAAAAGAGAATAAACTTTAATTGTCAGTGCAGTGGATGCCATCTTTAACAGAGGGTCACTGTTGGTCCTGTGTGAACTGTGAGGGACAGGGGACAGAAGAGCAGTTCTTGGTGGCCCGTGCATTGCTGAGCATCGGTGCTCCTTGGCACGGTAAACCTTCAGGCAGAAGCTTGGTTGCAATTCCAACGTGGAGCCTGATTTCATCCCTGTGATGGCTGCTGGAGGGTCAGGACTGTGTTCTCACCCCACCCTGGTTTCAGATATGGTGCCTGCTTGTCCCAGGGTGAGGCAGGCCCTGGGCTGATGGCAAAGTGGCAATGTTTGTTTATTTTGTTTTCCCATTGTGTGCCCTGAGCAGGGATGGCCGGGGAAGCTGAACAGCGCTGCTGTTGGCCGTGGGCTGCCCTCAGAGTGAGCTGGGGGTACGGTGGCACCAGGGGGACTTGGCAGAGTCAAGCTGGTGTCCGAAGGATCCTGTTGGAGTCCCTGGAAATACAGCTGGACTCCTGCAGCACATGGAAACTGCTGCCTGGGCCTTGGCCTGGTACTGCCTTGGGCCTGTACGCTCAGGGGCAGCACCCGGGAATTCATTGTTTTAGGAATACAAGAGGATGTAGTTCTGTGAAGCTATGAACTGGCACGCTGATCTAATCTATATATTTGACTTCAAAGTTTTCAAAGGATATCAGAATTTTTTCAATTTTTCCTTTAATTTCTCTTTTTCCCCAAAGGCCTCCTAAGTTTCATAGGACATAAACCCTCCTGTATATTCTGACTCCTTTCCCATCTTTCTGCTAGATTCTTCTCCCTTGTTTGTGCTCAGATATTTCATTTATAGCTTGCTCATCTTTTCATAGCACCAGATGTTTACGTAGTTAGAAAAATTATTACAATAGTTATATTGTGGAAGTGCTTAGAGTTTCTCCTAGTTAGACTACGTGATATGCTGCTGCTGTTTCCTACAAAATTACTGTGGTCAGATTGTCACTAGTCTGTTCTGGACAGTAAGATACTGTTTAAACACTGCCCTTTTCACTACTGCAAGACTTTTTTTTTTTTTTTTTTGCCCCTTGAGTGCCACATGACAGAGCAAGCAGTAGATAAAGAGCTGTATTGAACACAGTGGAAATCGTCTTGAATGTGGTGCTCAACAGTTGTAACAACTTTGACATAAAGCAAAAATCTGGATAAGCAGAGAGCTCTTAGTTTTTTATAAGCAGAACAAGCTAGTTTCTGATATTTGTCCTTTATGTAAATATTCATATTTTTAGTGAAAAGAAAAGTAAATCCAGGTTTATATTTAATCTGAAGAGCTGTAGATACTTATGTGCCCTTAAAATGCATCTGTGTTTGGAAGAGATGATGTAAAAGAAACTTATTTCCTAAGGAAAATTACTTTTTAATACACAAGTGATCCTCCCCCCCAGGTTTCTCCTGTCTGTTTGGGATGATAGCATATTTATTCCATCCTGAGAGAGCTGTGTCCACATGTCAGGGGTGGGTGACATCATTTCAGATGTATGATACCTCTTCTAAAGACTTGTCTGAAGATAAGATTTTTTTGATGCTCAGGAGAATAAATGCTGTGAGAGATAACGGGGCATCAACATTTTCCTCTAATGTTTATAATGACCAGCTTCTTTGCAGCTGCTTTTATTTGTTTTTTGTTAATATTCTTTTTGATTATGCTTCAGGATAATGGATTGAATGTTGCATGGGATTTTATGTTGATTTTTTTTAATAACAGAAAAAATAGACCTCAAAGGATGAGTGGTAGGGGATTTGTGGTGAGTTCAAAGTGAAGGACTTAATGACATAGTGTGAATTTTCATAATTGGTGCTTTCTTCAAAATGTTGGTTTCAGAAGAACTTATCTGACACAGATTGATATTGACTGTTGATGACAATCCAAGTGGATTTGGCTTTTCCAACCTAATTGATTCTGTGATTCTGTGGTGCTTTTTAATTCTAAGTCTTTTGCTGATATGATCAATTATTTTCAAAGTAAAGTTCATGACATTGTTACTCCACGTCTGATGTTTTGCAGTGCCTTCAGACAGGCTCTCTTTTTCTGAGCATGTTCTTGTGTGGCTCTTAATTTCAGGATAACCTTAGGAACTCTCTTTGTCTTTCGTATCTTCTTGATTGGTGCTGTTTTACATCAGATCCTTGCACATCCTGCATATAATTCCTTTACATGTGCACTCTAACTACTTGGCACAGGTCAAATTGATTTCTCCAACTCTTGCAGCAGTGCTGTGAAGCCTTTGCAGCAGGGTGCTCCTGGCCTCTCAGTGATGTCCTGAAGTAGTTGTCGTGATGGAATTGAGTTTTGCATAAATTTGTCTTGCCTGCCTTCTCAGCAAAATGGGATCAGTGTCTGAGTGGGTGGCTTAGTAAGGGAACTCTTGCCTAGAGATGATAATTCCTTTAAGAGACCAAATGATACCATCCAATTGAGAAATCTTGTTGTAAGGCTTCTTGTTTGAGAATGTTAAATAAGTAAATACAAAAATGAATGTTGAATATTCTTTTTCTTGTTCTGCAGATGTTCTACTCATCTGTGTTTTGTTTCTTTCCTTTAGTCTAAGCAGCTATCTCAGAATTGCTGGTATATTGAAGTAGGAGTGTAGCAGTTTTGAGTTCCAGTGTGTGTGTATGTGTGCACACACGTATATGAATCTGAAACACAGGTTAAACTTTACAGAAAATTTACACTTTTTGAATGCTGTCTATAAATACCACATACCTGTGACTTAGAAAAGCATTTTGTATTGGGCTTTGCTGCTGTGAAATTCAAAGTTATTTGAGTAGCCAAGATTTGAATAGCTGTTTTAATGACTTCCTTTTTTTTGTACGTGAAGTTGTTGTTCCTGTGACAGTAGGCAAGAATAGCTATGAGGTTAACAGCCTGAAATAGCTTTTTATTATCATTTTAATTGTTGGGATTTTTTTCCTTTAGCTGGAAGTTGTTTAAAATGTCTCTGGTGTTGTTGCTCCCCATCCGGATGACTTTGTTTCAGTTCCTAGATGTGATATTGTAAATTAGTCACTGGTGCCACTGCATGTCACAGTTTGGGCCATGAGTCATTCTCACAGCCAGCCTGGGTTTGCCATTTCTCAGGATAAATACTGATTCTCTCTTGACCCCCCTGATGTCACTGCTGGGTCAGAAATAGGGTGCTGACTGTACAAGAGGCTGATCTGCTTCTTTGAGGGAGGAAATATTAAGTAAGTGCCTGAAAGCAAGAATAGCTTCCCAGCATGCTCAGGCTGGCATGATGGCTGTGCTTCCCTTTTTAATGGAAAATGGAAATTTAAAAGATTCTGGTGTGTGTGTTGGAAGCTCATAATTATAAACAAGAATCTTGTGAAACTTTACAATTCTCTGCGTTGTGGTGCTTCGGGGTGTGGGGCAGCATTTTTAACTCTTGCCTCTTTGAACATTTTTAAACTCTTGTTGATGCACTAAAGTGATTTCACAATTGCAAATGTGGAAAACCATCTGAAAGGGGATGAAAATTAAAAAAAATCATATGCTGAAGTAAAGCAGGAATGAATTATGAACTAAATAACTACATAGAACAGATTAATGGTTTCCTTGCTGCTGTACCTGTCATGTTTTATAATGGCAGTACCACTTTATTTTAATCTGATGACCACATAAAATAACTGAAAATATACTGTGTGTGCATCAAAGTATGAAAAATGTTTAGTGTTATTGTTTTTCTTGGACTACTAATTTCAGTTACAACAGAACTGCAGCCAGGATTTTATGGGTAGAAGGAACTGGATGGAGGAAAAGAAATATAGTATCCCATTTAAACAGTAGCTTGTTAAAGATCTCCTGATTAGTAATGAGGAACTACACAATTTCTCTAGGTTTTTTTGGGTAGATGCTGTGTTATTCCAACAATGTAATCTATGTTGCATGATGGGATTACATTTTATTTCTTTTCTGTATGTGGTTTAGAGCTCACACACCGTGCTAAACTTTGCATGCCCATTAATGATTGAATCCATTTGTAAAATGTGGTAATTCAGGTAAAATACCTTCATATCTGATTTGTTATTTCACCAGGTCTGCACCCTCACCCCCAGTTCTTTTTGTTTTGACTCAATTTGATCAGTGTAGTGGATTTTTTGGGGGGGGAAAATGAGGACATGATGGTGGTAAAACATTATTTGATAGTGATGATGACAGAGGCTCCTTAATTGTTGCTTCTATTGAGGAAAAGTGGATCTTATATTTAGTATATTTACAGTATATTTACATGGCAGGTAGAGGTGAGACTGGAGGGTGTTGTCCTGTACCTTTAAGGGTGAAAACAAGTTGAGATAAGTGTCTTTAGAGGAAAATGTCACTTTCTAAGAGAGTTGAAGATGTTTTTCCTGCTATTCATAGAGACTTTCAAGTTGAATATGTCACTGGCCACATCTGTGGGCAACTAACTGGAAACTTGCAAAAAATAAAATAATGAAACTGCTCATGTTTTTATATGAAATATTGCCATGTTTCATCCAAGAAGCTTACTTTGATTGTGTTTTATGCAAGTAAATTTTTAGGGAAAACCTGAAATTAATTTTTACCTTTGTTTTAGCTAACCTCTAATTAGTTATTTTCTCTTATTACTTCATCACAATGATATAAACATCTCAACCATAGTGCTTTACCTTTAAATAACATTAATGACTAAAACTCTGCTTATGTGTTTGCAATACTGGCATTTGAGACCCCAGACTTGTAAGCTGAGCTGTACAAGCAGAACTTATATAAACTTTCCAAAGACTTTAAAATGTGTGTCTAATTATAAAAGGTTAAGTATACTGAATTTTATTATTTTTTTTCCCCTAAGGCCACGTGGTTATGATATCATTGAGATTCCATAATGCCTCCTGCTGTGACAGACAGTCTTGACATCTGGGCAGTGGATTCCCAGATTGGTGCTGATGGCTCAATATCTGTGGACTTCCTGTTGCCCACTGGAATCTACATCAACCTGGATGTCCCTCGAGATGCCACCATATCTCATATTAAACAGGTAGTGCCAAATGGGCAGTTAACTTTAACTTCTGTTAGGTGTGAGTGCTGCTTCTGATTTTTATGTGCCTTTTGGCAAATCAAGTAATGAATTTGAGTAGGCATAAAAATAACGTGTTGAAGGCACGTGCACTGCAGATTGACTGATACAAATATATGTATATGGGAGTTTGCAAGGGCTTTGGGCAGATGGCAAGGTTTGGAGACGTTATTCCTTGCTGGTAGTTACAGTTCAGCAGAGATTAATAGCTCGACCTTAACACTGTATTGCTGCTCTAAATCTTTTTTCTAACACATTGGTAATACATTGTTTATTGATCTAACATTTCTCTGATTAGTGTGTCTAATTAGTATAGAAGTCATAGATTGTGCTCCTGCTTCTTTTGATGGATACCAAAGCCTGATGCTTTAAAAAGTCTGTCTGCCATTTCTTAAAGGTTTTATACAAGTTAGGGCATCACTTAAAAATCTGAGGGAATATCTAAATCAAAGGGGAAAACATAAGGAAATAACCAGAGATATTAAAGAACGTTCTACTGACCTTCCATCAGACAATGGCCATGTGGAGACATTTAGACAGGGCAGTGAGTGAATTACAACACCAAGTAATCTAATCCTTGAGCATAATAAATTTCTAAAAGAAAATAAAGTGTGATGTCTCCTTCCATTGCATTTTCTGGTAAATAAGTATATTGTTTTTAAGGCCTATTCCGTCTGACAGGATTCACTTGTTTATGGACTTTATTTTCTTTGAATCAGTAGTAGCTTCATGTAATTTCTTTTACACCTAATTTGAAACTTTCCAGACACTGAAGTATTTTCTCAGGCAGTGGATCACTTCAGAAGAAATTGAAGTGATCCGAGTTTTGTGCTCTACTCAAATACTTGAAATAATTCTCATTGGAAAAATGTCATTAAAAGGGGAACCTGGGCAACATAACAGGTTAGTTGGTGAGTAAGATAATGGAATAACTGATAGTGATTTCAACTGCTAAAGAATTTAAAAAAAACAAGCATGTAAGTGACAACAATAAGGGGCTTGAACTAAGCTGTCAGGTTTTCTTGATAGTTGTGGCACACTGAACTTAGCATGCTATAAACAGGTACTGTTGATATTTAGCTGTTTTTTCAAAGAAAAGGAATGTTGATCCTATCTACAGAGGTCTTTCCTGGAAATCACTGTATTTGAAAACAGAACAGTAATGAAGACTTTGATGGCAAACTGGATTAGCAGCTTTGGTCCCACCACATATACTGTGACAAGGCATAGTTTGTGGACTCTTGGATATATAAATAGAGGACTTGAGAGCAAATATAAGGAGTTTATCTTGTACATGGAATGGTTACAATTAAAATAAGGGGGGGAGTAAAATAGCCAATTATTTGAAGGCTGAAGAATTTTTCATTTCTATGGAATTTTCAATTTTACCAGGCCATGCTGTGGGTGATGGACAGTGTCTGCTTTCAGTGAAAGCCAATTTCAGAGACTTCATGGCTTTGTAAATTTTGTAATCATTAAGTCATATAAGAAGTACCAGTAGCTGGAAATTCAAGTTGCACAACTCAGGAGGAGAGGCAATAATAGATTTAATCTTTTGATACCTTTGAAACTGGAATTTTTGCTCAACACCAAAGAAAGCTGCTGGATTGAGCTCTCACTCAGCTATGCAGAATACACTGGAATACATTTCTGGCAGACAGAATTCATTGTTACAAGTGTGTGAAACGTATGCAGATGTGTTCAGTTCCACAAAAGCAGTTTGGTTCAGCTGCAATTATTTGAGAGGAGGTTTTTGCCATTCCATTATTGGTCCTGCAGCTCCTGTTTTGAAAGAAGCTTGAGAAACTAATCTGTAAAATGCAAACTTGTAAAATAAGGACAAAAATATTCTTGCAGATAAAGATTTGAGTAGTATTTAGGTTGGGAGAACTTACTTTACTTACAATTTTGATTTCTGCCAAAGATTTGTACTTTACAAATAAATTTGCTTTAAGCTTCTCCAGACAACGTGTTTTTTTTGTTCAGGAATTGGTTCCATAGTGAAAACTTCTTGTCTATATATTACAATAATTACTGGAAAAAGGAAATAGAGATGTGTCTTGAGGAAGAAGGATTTTGATAGGAAGCTGTAGGAATGGATGGAGGAGAGCTGCAGTTTGCTGGTTGGTGTCAAGAGCAGCTGGCTCCAAAATCAATAAGTGCTTTGTTAACTGTGGGGACAGCCCAGGTCCTGCAACTTCACTGCAAAAAGGACTGAGCTGGGGAAGCCAAGGATAAGGATCAGGATGAGGACTAGTGCTGCCCTTCTCTCATCACTTCATAGTATTTGTCCCCTGTGTGTTTTTTGCCCCTGGGATATTTATCACACACGTTGCTACTTAAAAATAACCTCGAGGTGGAGACTACAAATGAGACAAAGTAGATATATAATAATAATAGAGAGAGATAAAAATGAGCCAAGTTAGCAAACATGCTACTTTTTGTGTTCTTTTGGGCACACAAATGGAAATACCCTACCATATGTCCATGCCTTCTTGTTTTGTTTCATTTTCTTGCCTGTTTTCATTGCAGCTGTTATGGAAGCAGGCACATGCCTATCCACTCTTCCACCTCCTCATGGAGATTGACTCTTACATGTTCTCATGTGTGAATCAGACTGCTGTACATGAAGAATTAGAGGATGAAACCCGGAGACTTTGTGATGTTAGACCCTTTCTTCCTGTCCTTAAACTAGTGACAAGGAATTGTGATCCAGGAGAAAAGTTGGATTCCAAAATAGGTGTCCTCATAGGCAAAGGTAATTGCATTTAATTTTTTTTTAAAATAAGGGTAAACTTTGTTGGTTATGAGGGTCTTTATTTGGCAGGTAAAATATATTAAAAATATATTAAATTATCTCTAAAAATTTCTCTTAAAAATTCAGTATTTCCCTTTCTCAAACAAATACTGATGTAGTTGGAAAGGATTTAAATGCTCAAGATGAAACATGAAAATTGTTTAAAGCTACTTTCTATATTGCATTTCAGCACTATATTGTATTACTACATCATTCAAGAGAAAATTTTATTTTGGTAGATGAGGAGAAAATATTTATAGTTTTATTATTATTACTAAGTGAAGAAAAGCATAATCCTTGAACAGTGCTATCACGAATAGCTCAACAGTTAACTGATTACACAGAGGGAACTAGAATTATTATGATTTTACTACATATGGTGTCTGAGTTGGTTAACAATATGATTCTTTTGTTGCTCTCAATTGTGTCACTGATTTTCATCAAACAATGAAAGGCTATTTTTAAAGGTTTCACAGTAACTTATTCTTGATGTTATGTCAGAATTTTCAGCTTTTAAATCTACTCTGCTTGGTTATACAATCCAGACTGACAGGGTCGTGTGAGGTCATACCTCTTGTTTTAAAACAATGAACCATTGTTAGGTCCCTTATAAAGACTGCAGGTTTTGTTTAGATTTCAGCAATACACTGTCTGCCTGTTTGTTAGAGCTGACAATGGGAGCAGTTAGTCAGTTTAACCATTCAGACAGATTTTGAGATTCACAGTCTGTGACTGAATATTTGGCTTATTATAGCTGCATGTGGCCCTTCCTTCTGCAGCTCCTACTCTGGACCTTAGCAGTGGGGAAAAAAGTGTTCCTGTCTGAGCTTCTGTACTTAGTGTTTTGTTCTAAAAAGGTGTTCAGTGCTTTGTGTGATTTGGACAACGTCCTTCCAAGTTCAGGAGAAAAGATAAACACAGTTGCAGGCCCTACATATCCTGAAGTACCAAGGAGTCACAGCTGTGTGGACTCTCCATTATAGAAACATAGAATAGTTTGGGATGGAAGGACCTTTTAAAACTCATCTCATTGCAACCCCCTGCAGTGAACAGGGACATCTTCAACTAGATCACGTTGCTCAGAGCCCCATCCAACCTGACCTTGAATGTTTCCAGGACGGGGCATCCACCACCTCTCTGGGCAACCTGTGCCAGTGTTTCACCACCCTCATTGTGAAAAATTTCTTATTTATGTATCATCTACATCCACCTTCTTTTAGTTTAAAACCATTATCCTATGTTCTGTTGCAACAGGCCCTGCTAAAAAGTCTATTGTCAGCTTTCTTATTGGCCTCCCCTTTAGGCACTGGAAGGTACTCTAAGGTCTCCTTGGAGCCTTTTCTTCTCCAGGCTGAACAGCCCTAACTCTCAGCCTGTCCTCAGCAGAGGTGGTCCAGCCCTCTGAGTATCTTTATGGCCTCCTCTGGATTCACTCCAGTAGATCCATGTCCTCCTTATGTTGGGGGCCCCACAGGTGAACACAGTATTCCTGCTGGGGTCTTACCAGAGTGGAACCTCACGGGCTGGCCATGCTGCTGGTGATGCAGCCCAGGATACCTTGGCTTTCTGGTCTGTGAGTGCAAATTGATGGCTTATGTCCAGCCTGTCACCCACCAGCACCCCCAGGTCCTTCTCAGCAGGGCTGCTCTCGATCTGTTCATCCCCAGCCTGGGCTGATACTGGGGGTTGCCCCGACCCAGGTGCAGCACCAGCACTTGGTATTGCTGAACCTCAATGAGATTCCCATGGACCCACTTCTCAAGCCTGTTCAGGTCCCTCTGGGTGCCATCCTGTCCTTAAGAGTGTCAACTGCACCCCTCAGCTTCCTGTCATCTTCAGGTCTGCAGAGGATGCCCTCCATCCCTCTATGTCATTAATGAAGATATTAAATAACACTGATCCCAATACAGCCCCCTGAGAGACTCCACTTGTCACTGTTATCCATTGGGACTCTGAGCCATTGATTACCACCCTCTGGGTGTGACTGTCCAAGAAAGTCCTTATCCATTTAACAGTCCACTCATCAAATCCATCTCTTTCCAATTTAGAGAGAAGGATGTTGTGAGGGACCGTGTCAAAGGCCTTACAGAAATCTGGAGAAGTGGCATCCACAGTCAATCCCTTGTCCACTGATGTAGTTGCTCCATCATAGAAGGCCACTAGGTTGGTCAGGCAGGACTTGCCCTGTGAATTCTCTCTTTGCATATTTTGGAAAAGGAACCTGACTGGTCTTGGATGGGCTGAAATTTCAGTCCTGCCATTTTGATCCATTTTGATCCAAGAAGATTTTTTTTTTGACTTTTAAACACAACTAAAAAGGACGATGTCATCTTTCTGTGGGATTAAAAAAAATATTTGCAGGCACTTCTTCTGCTCTGTGGTCTTTATGATGCATTTGCTGTGCTTTCTCTTCATTTGCTCTTGTGAGGAGAGACTTAAAACTTTCCAAACAGTATTAAAGTCAGGGTGAGCTTGGCTTTTCCATGTAATAGTACCTAAGAGACACAGTGGTTCAGGTATATATCTTTTTGCTTGTTTGAATTCTTTCAGGTCTCCATGAGTTTGATGCCTTACAAGATCCTGAAGTGAACGACTTCCGAGCTAAAATGCGGAGGATCAGCGAGGAAAAGATTCAGTCCCTTGTGGGTCTCTCCTGGATGGACTGGTTAAAACACACTTACCCACCAGAGCAGGAACCTGTTATCCCAGAGAGCTTCCAAGATAAGCTCTACAGTGGAAATCTTGTAGTGGCTGTTCATTTTGATAACTGCCAGGTAGGAGTGGTTGTTCATCACGTTTCGTGTCTGTTTTGACCCAGATCTGAGTTAGCACGGGACTGAAGTAAATGAAATAGAATACTAACATTGTGGTGTTTGCTTTAAAATGCAAATTCTATCACCAGGGTCCTTGACTCTTGAAAGAAAGTGAGAACGTGAACCTACAGTTGAGAACTGAACTTCTAAAGTCAAATTACAGTTCTACTTCTCAAGGCAAAATGCACAACTTGTATATTCCATATTATTTCACATTTGTTTAAACATAAAACATGATTCAAAGTTGTCAGGACTATTTTTGGACAACTGTTACTGTGTTGCTTCACTAGCATTCAGTTTTAAGCTCAGTTCATCAGGGATTGCTGGTGAATTCAACACACTTCCCTCTATGTGTGGCTCCTTGAACGTCTTTGGGGTTGGTCTGCTCATTAGATTGAGCAATGCATTTAAAAAGAAAAGAATTAGTATTCCCTCTTCTCAATGCACACAGACAGTTAAAACACTGAGTCTTTTTGTTACCTTTTTGTTTTGGCTAACAAAACTATGGCTTATTTTTAAAATAAAAACCCGTTTCGTTTCCGCTAAAAAAACCTAAAATGTTTTAGCCTGACATTTTTTGATGTTGAAGTTGCTGTGATTCTGTTTGAGTCCAGAATTCCCGTTACTCTTTTTTTCACTCTCTTCTTTTGGATAACTGTGAATGATCAGCACTGGAAACCTTAAAAATCTCACAAGTGTGTAAATATATCAGGCTTTTGACCCAGGTGCTAGATACTGATTTTCTAATGATTCAGATAATTTTATTTTCAAAACTGTGTAATTTCTAGTGCTATCTTTTTAAACTTAAAAAAAAATAAATGGAAAGATCAAATCTGCCTCTGGGAACATTAACTGTAGAGGTGCATACTATATGGGGTCACCAGTAACACCAACTGATGTTAGGTGCATAGGTGTATTATAACAAAACCTTTTGCAGTCCTCTTTGGCTTAGTAGAAACCTTGTAGTTGTCCAGTAGTGAGAGTATCTGTGTGTTTGTCAGCTTTTGATTAAGATACTGCATATATATGCATATGCTGACAGTACAGAAGCAGAGCAAAAGTTCCTGCTGGTGCAGAATGTATTTGCCTGCCACTATAATAGCTTAGGCTGCTGACATTTCAAATGTTTCAAATGCTTCTGCTGCCAGCTCTGACCTTCAGAACTATTAACAGTTCAAATCTGAGCTGCTTTTTAGAGCAGTAAACTCTGTTCCAGACCTTCCTACTTGTACTGAGCACTGGAATCATCCTAGGAGACTGTTGTAGTCTTTTAATTCTTTCAGCTGTAAGAGTGAGAAAGAGAAAATACTTTTTGTCTAGAAGGTGTGGGTGAGCTATAAGAACTCCCTGGTTATCTCTGGAGCAAGAGAGGCTGATCCTCATTTCTGTGACATATGTATTGAATCCTACAACTGGGAAGGAAGGCAGCTGCCAGAGAGCGCCAGCTTTCTGGGAAGAAAAAGTGTTACTCCTTGTCTACCCACTGCTAGGAGAAAGCCTTCACAGTGTGGCAGCTTTCTGAAAGGGGGAAGCTGTGGTGAACCATGCAGAAACTGAGAAAATACAGAATTAATTTAGCGTGACTTTAGCGTGGTTTTTCCATTAGGGCAGCTTGGCTTCTTACCAGTAAATGTCTATAGAAATAAAGCACAATGCAGAAGAATGTAAGCCAGACAATACTTCACATTTGTTAATAACTGGGTTTAGGATGCTTACATCTTCAGAACTGTGTGTGTGTCAATAAAAAATAATAATTAAAAAAAATAATCGAAAATACACCAAAACCTCAGAATTCCCTGAATCAACCTTTGCAAACAAGCCTGTGCAGAGCATAATGTGATAGATTAAGGGAAATGAAAGATTTCACAGATCTTTTACATTAGGAACTTGAAATGAATATAAAAATTTTTTTTTACTTACAAAGGAAAGTAATTTCTTCCCTAATCTTTTTAGGGCACATTGAAATTGGAGTTACTTTGGATATATACAAATAGCCTCTAAAGGTTTGATTAAAAAAATTCTTATAAAATGCAGAGTCTTTGCGTGTTGTATTCAGAGTGCTACAGGTGTTGACTGCTACTCCTCTTTTCTGCTCTCCTCCTGGTTTGATGGTGGTTTTGTACATTAATCACATTAACAGTTTCTTCTGCTTTATTACTTGAAGTTTTCTTTTTCTTCTGAGTACAGTGATACTTAGAAAGAGGATAGATTGGTAGTGACCAGAAGGAAGAAAAATTAACACATCTAGTACTGCTAAATACCTTGGAATGTGTGCATGATTTATGGTTCCCTCAGTCACATTCCAAAAGCAGGCTGCTGGATCAGTACATTGCTCTAAAAGTCTTTAAATCACTGTTGAATCAAAAAGATAAAGGTCTGTGTTCTTAAAAGTACTTCTGATAATATAAAAGTTTGGGATCTGACATTTTGCAGCTTTTAGGGTGATTATTACTG
This sequence comes from Manacus vitellinus, assembly GCF_001715985.3. Classification (NCBI taxonomy): domain Eukaryota; kingdom Metazoa; phylum Chordata; class Aves; order Passeriformes; family Pipridae; genus Manacus; species Manacus vitellinus. Next base: position 2,111,193 of record NW_021940603.1, on the reverse strand, counting down.
TGATTGCCCTAAAGATATAGACATTAACTGTTAAACAGACTGGTTGTAGCAGTTATTATTTCTGCTCTATTTTATTATGTATGCTATAATTTAAGCCTTGTACATCTGACTATGACAAGTTTGACATTCAGTATTCCTGCTTGTGTTTTGTTAGGATGTATTTAGTTTCCAGGTGTCTCCTAACATGAATCCCATCAAGCTGAATGAGCTGGCAATCCGAAAACGTTTGACTATCCATGGAAAAGAAGATGAGGAAGTTGATCCTGCTGACTATGTGCTGCAAGTTAGTGGAAGGCTAGAATATGTTTTTGGTGATCACCCGTTAATTCAGTTCCAGGTACATGAAATTTTTTGGCACTCGGTGTAACAATTCTCTGCTGCCTTGGCCAAAGGTGCTCCCTGTCCCCTTGGATGGTCGGCTGTGCTGAACAGTAACACCTTGTCTCTTCATGTCTGCAGCCCTCTCCAATTGTAAAATACGTGTGCACCCTTCCCTTTGTATCTTTGTAATGAATTATTTGTTTCTTTGATTTCAAAGTTGCTGTAGAAACACTCTGCTAGCTGGTAACAACTGTTTTCCGTGGGCTTTTAGTACATCCGCAACTGTGTGATGAACAGGACTCTCCCTCAGCTGACTCTGGTTGAGTGTTGCACCATCAAGAAGATGTGTGAGCAGGAGATGATTGCCATAGAAGCTGCCATAAACCGAAAATCATCCACCCTTCCTCTTCCTCTGCCACCAAAAAAAACAAGAGCAACAACTGTAAGTTCATGTGGGGAATGTCTAATACCTGAAAGGAACCCAGGAAATAGAAATCCTGGGATTTGTGCTATGGCTGCTGTTTGCCAGTGTAGGTCACCTGGGTGTACTCAGAGCCACCTGTTGCTTGTGAGATTTACCTCAGAAATAGCAGACCTTGAGGCTTCTTGGAAATTTCTTACCTTCCCTCACCTCATCCATCCTCCTTCTCCTGTTCCACCATCCATTCCCCCCCTTTCCATTGCTATTGATTGTACTTTAAATCACAGCCCGGAAGAGTGGGTAATAATCTGTTACCAACAGCTGGAGAAGTTGTTGCAGAGAACCTGGGTTCTCTGGCTTTGTTGGAGCTCCACTGGCCTGGGCAGCAGTGCTCTGGGATCTCTGTATTAGCCCAGATATCATATGTGATGCTGCCACTGCAGTGATGGCGATTTTTGCCACAATAGGCATCTAACTTTCTTATAATCTGGTGCTTCCTTTATTACTGAACTTTTGGCCTTACAGCACAGTTATATTTTATGTGCTGTCACTCTAAGAAATGTGGACAGATCTTTACTCTGTTACACACTCTGTAGTTATTCAGAATGAACAATAAATTTGAAGGGTTATTCTGAATTGTCAGAAGTAGTACATGATGTATGTTCTCCTCCCCAACCTCCTTTCAGCTGAGTTTTTACTTTGTCTCCTTGTAGTTATTGCTGACCAACTTATCCATTAAGATTTCAAATCTGTATTTTTAAAAGTGCATTTGTGTTTGTATTTACAACTTGCTTAAAATGTGTGGCTTATAAAATAAGTCTCAATGTTACACTGATGAAAAATGAATTTGTCTTTGTTTCCCTTCTCAGAGTGTATGGGATATTTCCAACCCTTTCAAGATTATTCTGTTAAAGGGTAATAAACTAAATACAGAAGAAAATGCCAAAGTAAGTAACTATGTCTAGTATCAGAAGACATCCTGTTCATCACTTTAATGATTTTCAATGTTAAGTGAACTCAAAATCATACAGATTTCAATTCAGCAAAAGTATAGGTGTTTTTAGTTATTCCCAATGACCTTGGTAGCATTGGTTAAAAATCCAGCTTTACTGTTAAAGTATTCCTTTCTATTCTGAAGTTTGATATGTGCACTACAACATTGCAATAATTGTGACAGAATGACATGAATGTTTACACAGTACTTAATTTTTTAAAAGATGGTATCTGTAAAGTACTGATATTGATGTGAAATGGGCTTATTTGAAATAGACTGTTGTAAACACCTGACACAGATTAAATATTAGATGTTTTTCAGTGGGACATGAGGGGTTTTGTAGTCCTAAATATCTGTGTCTAAACATGGACTGTATGCTTCTATACAATCTGTCTTTTATTTTCTAAACATGAGGAACACAAAGAAAGAAAGCTGTAATACCACTTCCTGTGAAAATGTACATGACTGGGCTACTGACTGTTGTACAGACCACAAGTTAACACATGGGAATTTATTGCAAAACTACTTTAAGGCCTTACAAGACCAATTCCTGTGAGATAGAACAACATTAATTTCCTTTGTTTTGTTTAGCAATCAATAGATTGTATAACCAGTCATGTAGAGAAGGAAGAGATCCAATTAGCCACTGATATTTGCTGGTCTGATGCTTTATTCAGGATACTTGGTGCATTTGTTTCATTCAAAGCTATTGTTACAACCTCCTTGTAAATTTGCAATCCTACATTTTACTACATAGCAAAATGAGCCATAATCATATTTTACTTCCTGAGACACTGTGATTGTGGAAATGCATCCCTGCAAAACTAGATGTTTCCCTCTTCTCTGTCTAAACCATGATTTAGATAGTTCTAATATTTTCTTATCTCTGCATTCTGCAAACTTGAAGTTTTTAAAAGAAAAGAAAGGGAAAAAAGAAGGTGGATTCAGGAAGCAATATAGCTATCAGGTTTTTCTAGGTGTATTTTCCATGCTTTACAAAGTGAGTTTTGGTTAATTTGAGTATGTTTTTAGAGGAAAAAGAAAATACTTTGATTATAAGAAACAGGAGAAGTTGTCAATTCTTTTGTATTAGTGCCTGTGGGCACCATCTAAATATTATTTAGTGTTTTGAATGCTTTTTAGTATTGAAAACTTAGAAGTCCTGTGCTTACCCCAGAACAAGAATGCACAGAGCAGCCCTGCAAACTTGTGCATGTTCCCCTGTGTTGTCTGTCTACACTGTTATGAAATTGTCACTACTGAGAACTCATTTGTTTTCTAGTCCTGATTCTAAGGCTGTTTAATTCACTGCCATTGTTCATTTACGCCCACTGTGCTGTGGATCAAGCCAATATTCATCCCTTTTTGCTGAATCCACCACCAAGGTTCACAAATGCAGTGTTTGTGGTGGGAAACAAAACATTTGTCAGATGGGTAGCACTGCAGTAATGTGAGCTGGGTTGAGTATGTTCACCTAGAGCACAAGTGACCTCATTCATCTGTCCAACACCCCGTTATCCAAGTGCATGACATTTGAAATTGCTTCTCTTTTTGTGTTGCTCTTTGACTGCACCACTGGTACACACAGTCTCATTAGTAAAAGGGGAGTGTCAGAATGCAAAGAAAAAAATCTGGACCCAAGCTTTTATATTAACAGGATTAGAAATTGTAGAATTAGAAAGGTGAATTATTTTTTTTTTTATCCGAAACCTGCATCAAATTGGAAACATCTGTCTTTCCCTTGCAGTGCTCAGAAATAATCTGATAGCTTAAAGGAAATGTTGGGAAGGTTGATGAGGAGCTTAGGGAACCTGAGACATCAGATCACTTTCACACATTTAACTGTAACATGGAGAGCTTCTCTTAGGTGTTGACCAAAGGATTACACTTGTGGGTTGCTATCTCATATTGGTATTTTTGGAAAGGCCACCTGAAAGAAGTTGGCATATTTCACTCTGCAGTTTTCTGTGTACATATGTTATTAAACAGAAATGCATTGACCTGTAGTGTGTTTCATGTCAGTGCCAATAGCTCCAGCTTCTTTATCTATTTGTTCTTCTGCCTTCCTGATCCTTATTTTCATCCTTCAAGCTACCTGGTTTTGTTGGGTTTTGAGTGCTAAAGGTGAAACAATTCCTGGAAATCATGTACATTGGCATTATTATTATTACAGGTGATTTCTGATGCTGGAATCATCAATGTTCCCTCTGTAGATTTTTATAAACAGTTTACGTAAAAAATTATTTCTTTTTAAGCTGGAAAAACCCCCAAGCTTTTCTCATTTCGAAGCACAAATTTGTTCTACCTGGAGACTTGAATTTGTATTCAGGAAATTAATCTTTAATTTTTCATTCTGTTTAGTTGTTTGTTGAAATTCATATATGTACGTTCTGTATAATATTGTATGGAGAATTCTGTAGGTTCTGTGACAAGCTTAATATTTTTTGTTTCTTTATGGCAGGTTCATGTTAGGGCTGGTCTTTTCCATGGTACAGAGCTCCTTTGTAAAACTACTGTAAGCACAGAAATATCTGGGAGAAGTGACCACGTTTGGAATGAAGAGCTGGAGTTTGAAATCAATGTATGTGATCTGCCAAGGATGGCAAGGCTCTGCTTTGCAGTTTATGCTGTGATGGATAAGATGAAAACTAAAAAGTCCACTAAGGCAATGAATCCTTCCAAATACCAAACAATTAGGAAAGCAGGAAAAGTGGTAATTATTTTTTTTATTTTATTTTTATTTGTTTTTTTTCTTGAGTGACCTCTGAGCTATATTGAAATGAACATTCAGAAATTTTTCCTTGTCCTCACTTAAGTGTTCAGGAATGCAAAATGAAAATAAGAAGTTAAAAAGAGCCTATGTATTAAGAAGTGCACATCTTGGTATGAAAAAGCTTTTGATACTTCTCAGACACTGAAAAAGGCATAAAAATGTCAGTTGTAAGTCAGTTGTCACATAGCTGTTTAAAGAGTTGTATTTTAAAAGGTCAGTTTTACTCTGAGCTGGAGATGAGTTGTGATTGAGAAAAGATGAAACAAATTAGCATTAGGCTCACCTTCAGGGAAAGGCTCACATTCAGGGAAATGGGAATTTTTACACTGGCAGAGCAATGCCCTTAAAATTAAGTCCTTATTGTCCTCAGTGGTTCTGGAGTACATGCTGAAAGCTAAGCATGTGATCAACTGCTTTTCCAAAAGGTATCACTATTTGAAAAAAAAAAAAAGAGCCACCCTCTCAATTTTATTTATATTGTAGTGCTTGCTTTGTAATAATATTTGCTGGTGTCTGAGTTTCCATGTAAAAATAATTTCCTTTAACAGCATTATCCTGTAGCCTGGGTAAATACCATGGTGTTTGATTATAAAGGACACTTGAAGAATGGAGAACTGGTACTGCACAGCTGGTCATCATTTCCTGGTAAAGTCTAAGTTTTAAGATTTGGGCTTTAAGTACGGGAGAATGTAGTATCAAGTAGCAGAATATTTACTGTATGCATGTCCCATTCCCCTATAATAGTGTCTTTACTGCTTGTATTTTTTATATGGATAAATACGTAGCATCTTAGTCTCTTTCTTGCAAGTATTGTTTATCAGGAAAAGAGGAAGAGCAAGAGTCTGCTCTTCTAAAAGTTTTATCTGTTATGGAAGGAAAACCACATAAAAATACATGCATGTTTATATCTAGTGTTACTTGTTTTTAAGGAGCAGTTTAGGTTTCATTTGGTCCCCTCTGCTGTGCATCCTAAACTAAATAGATAAATTATAGTGTATGTGGCAATATTTGCATTAGCAAAACCTGTGAGTTAGAATTTTATCTTCTTCCTTGATACTCAACTTGATTAGTGAGTGTCTGAAACCTCCATGTCACTCTTCATTCCATCCCAAGAAACCCTGTATCAGCTTCGCTGTAGTGCTGACAGAAAACTGGCTTAAAACTCTTCCTCAGTGCTATTTAATACAGAGGCAGTGTGTGTCCTGGTTTGCAGAAGCTGCAGATCTCCCTGGGATTTGTTTCTCTATAGGGATATCTCAGCTTCCCTTGACTGTGATGAAAGAGAAAACCAGTTTCTCGTTGGGTGATAATGGAACATTTGAGAATGTAGGAGGTAGTTTATGCTGGAAGTGCAGAGCACTATACTAAAAGTGCTGTGCTGCAGAACATGCTTCTGTCTGTTGGACACATTAAGAGACTTCTTACTGCATCCTTGCCTTTCAGAGGTTTAAAATTTTAATTCATGCCTGGCCTGTAATATCAATTGTTTGGTCAATGTTTCAGATGAACTTGAAGAAATGTTGAATCCCATGGGAACCGTCCAGACTAACCCTTACACTGAAAATGCAACAGCTTTGCACATTAGATTTCAGGAATATTCCAAACAGCCTATTAATTACCCTCCCTTTGATAAGGTAAGCTATGACCTAAAGATAAGTCATGAAAGTTTGTGTAAATAGCTGTTACTTCTTTCCTTTCAACACTACCTTTTCCAGTGAATTCCCCTCTTCCTGCCCTTTAGTCAACACACTGCAGTTTTTTAGACTTGCACTCTGTGAGTGGCACTGCTCTGACTTCAGGGTCTATTTTGAAGTTTATACTCTTAAAAATGGTCTGTACCTAGTCTTTTGAGGGTCAAAAGCATAATCAGTTTCCTGTATGTATGATTTAACAAAAAGCTAAATTTATCTGCTAACCTTCAAACTGTGTTTGCCTGTGATCTGTAAAGATCTGTTCTTTCTTTGTACAGATGTATGTTACCCACTCCTTGGGACACTGCTTTATGAGCTCAAGTCCTCTAAAGGATAAATAGACTCTTAATACTGTGTAAAAAGGGACATCTGAAGGTCTGCTCTTGAACTAAATCCACTGAAGTTGCCCTGCAGTTTCCCACAGATGTCAATATCTGTTTAGAAAGGAAGTGTATATTTGGAATACCTATGGTACTTCTGAAGGGTGAATGCTAGATAGAAAGTTGTTCACAAACTAGCAAATAAAGCTAAGACAAGTAATAAAATAAGTCTGAAACCAGACAGCTAATGATGCTCTATAAAAACAACATTTGTCTTATACATATACATTAGTCTGAATTTCGGTTTTGGGGAAGTCAATAACCACTTAGAGAAAAAGGCTTTTTGCACCTTTTGGGGGGTATGAACAAAAAGACTGAAACCACCAAACTCAATCAGCTTGATCAAAGGGGGATTTGGGGTTTAAGGCTCATCAAAATGAAATCAAGTAACAAGAAAGATTTTTTTTTTTTGTTTGTTTGTTTGTTTGTTTGTTTTGATTTTGAGTTGATTTTTTCCCCCCCCTGTCCTTGTCAGTACTTCTTTTATGAAAACAGCATTGGAAATGCAGTGAGAACTAAAGCAGTGCTGACTAATTGCTGCCTTATTTATGGCTGACCAGTTGACTCTTCATAGTGGACATATTTTAGTCAGCTTTGATATTGGTTTATTTGTAGTACTTTAGGTTTCTTGCTCATTACACTATATGTATTTAATTTCTAAAGAGAAAAAAACCTGCTTTGATGTGCATATTACAGAGAGGTTAGATAAAAGTGTATTTCTTTAGTAATCACATATAGTGAGATACTCAGTGTAGTGATGTTAAGATGATGTCTAAAGGGCTTCCCCATCCCATGCAACTCACCTTCAGGTGAAGGTTCTGTTGAATCAGGAGGAACCTTGTAGCTGCTTGGGTTATATCAGCCAAGAGTCTGTTTCTCAAAATGGTCTTAGCTGAGACTTGCTTGCTGCTTCTAATTTTCCCAGTGTTATTGCTTGCTTTTGCCAAGAAGATGGAGAGTTGGGTGCCACATATTTATTCTAGGAAACATAATGTGCAAAACTAGATGAAACTGTTCAATCATGTCATCAACCTGCCTGCACAGCGAGTTTGGGGCTGAGGGAGCAGAAGGGACCACTGATAAAAAGCTGTTGTATGAGGCAACAGCTGGTTAATGACCAGTGCTGCTGGCACACTTGGGGTTCACTTAAACAAAGCTGGACTTGCAAAGACTTTCAAAGTTTATTTGCAGACTGGGAAGCATGGGGGGGCAAGCATCAAACACAGAATTAGGATGTTGTGGTTTTGTTTATGCATGTTTTCACACATAGTATGTAAACAAGCTTTGTGGCTGAGTAGCAGATGTAATACACGATATTAATAAGAGGTTCATACAGAGAAAGAAGAAATAAAACAAGTTAGTATACCTTTTTAAGGGATTTAGCTGCTGGGTATTTATGCTCTGATTATTGTAGTAATCACAGTTTCTCACATTGCCTGAGTGAAGAGAGCACAAGTCTTGCTGAACCTGTGTCTGGGGATGCTGTTGTACTCCTGGGTGATGGGAGAAGCAGAGCTCTGAGGGAAAGGAGATGGTGTGATTCTTTAGACATTTTTCTTAACTGAGATTTCTTTTTATGATTCATTCCTCAAAGCAGCAGCATCTGACAACTATAGACAGACATACCTACAGTTAGGTTAGACAGCCAACTGGACCAGTTCACCTGGTCTAATTGGCTCAGGCAGTCACCATCCTAACACCTGTCCAGGGTTGCAGGAGTGTGCAGAACACTGTTTGAAGAACTGTATTTACAGCTACCCTTAATTATCATGGTGGTTTATTACATGAACTTCAGAAAACAGATAGAACATTCAAAAGGCCAAAAACATTAAAAAGAGAAACTCAGAGCTGAGCTTTTGGGGAAATGTTGCTTTGCTGTTAACAAAGGTAGCAGTCCTTGTTCTGAGGGTTGCTGTGGAATAGCTGGTGCTGAGAGTTTGTGGGTGGAATATTGACTGTATTGTTACACGAGTTCTTGTTGGAAGATGGTTTGTCCTGGTGTTACCTGGGGGAAGACCTCAGTTATGGGGGGGAAGTACCTGGAAACACTAACTGAAATCATGTGGGCAATCTGAGAAGATGCTGAAGGGACTGAGTCTGTGAACTGAGTCTGTGAACTCATACTGGAATGGAAATTTAGAAGTATGGATCTGGGGGTGTGGAAACAGTGCCCTTGAAAACAGCAGAAGTAGAGATGAGAAAGCAAAGGGTAATTTAGAGCTGAGGAATTGGTTTGCTGCACTGAAAAATGAGGAAATGCAAACAGAAATGGAAAACAAGGTGCCATCAGAAAGACTGTTTAGCTCAGTAGTGCTGAAGAAGAAAAAAAAGGAGGTAATCATGAGCATTGCTATTCCTGATCTCCCTAGTCCTGCAGATTAGAAAAGGAGCACACCATATTGTACCACTGTATATACAAAAGAATAGTGTTGAAACTATATAAAAGATAGCAAAATTTCCTTATCTACTTCATTTCCATAATGTTTATTCTTTCAATGCAGTCAGATTTGGGTTTAAATCTAATGTATTTAAAAACAACTTTTTGCAGATACTTGAAAAGGCAGCTGAGATTGCAAGAAACAGTGACAATGCTGCAATGGCGGTGAGCATCATCTCAAGACTATTTTAAAATAAATTTTCTGGGGGTTTTTGGCTCTGGAAATAAAGAAGTCTACAGCTTAAATAAGAGTTTACTGGCTCTGTTTTTGTATATAATTCACTTGATGAACTGCCTTAAAATTCATGTATATATCTGCTTTTTCCAATATATTTTGGACTTGGCTATATTTTGTTAAAAAGCTTTGCATACTTTATGGGTTTGGAACACAGCTAAGATTTACATTAGATGTGGAAAACAAGTTAAGATTAGAAGATAAAAATATGTGTTTGTCTACTTGGCAAATATACTTTCTTTTGGTTATTATTGGAAAAGTGGTTTTGTTTTTTTTTTTACTTTTAATTAAAAGAAATATATGTACATGTATCTATTAAATTTCATCATTTGAAAAACAAAAGAAGAAATATGCATCCTAATGAAAATTCTCCATGTTGGAGTTGGAAAACAGAAATATTGCCATCTAGTGTCATTAACTCTAAAGTTTAGTTGCTTTTTTAGAAACTGCTGCACACTGAATTTGAAATCTGTTAGTTGCAGTGCTTACAGCTTAAGAAATCTGAACAAAAGACACATTAGTCACTCCCCTGTGTTCCATGAGTTTTATCTGATGTTCCTCCTGCTGTGGGATTACTGATATTTGAGCTAAAGTATAAGAATCTTACTGAATTTATCACAACATTGTACCTTTCTCATTTTCTAGGGTCGAGGTGGTAAGAAGTTTTATGTTGTGCTAAAAGAAATAATGGAAAGAGATCCTTTATCTCAGCTTTGTGAAAATGAAATGGATCTCATTTGGACTTTGCGATATGACTGTCGTGAAAATTTCCCACAATCATTGCCCAAACTGCTGCTCTCTTTAAAATGGAACAAACTTGAAGATGTTGCTCAGGTAAGGGAAAAGACAACGATGGTGGGGAAAAATGCTGGAGTCAAATCATCAGTAAATAAGATTTCATTCCATTTTGAAATGTTTCTGTGTGTACCTTCCCATGGCCTGGACACTTAAGGAAGAACGCTGAAAAAAAAAAATCCAACAAACGAAAACCAAACCACAAAATGCATTTCAGAAGTCACAGAATTATGGAATCAACCGGGTTGGAAAAGGCCTCTGAGATCATCAAGTCCAACTCTTTATCCAACCCCCCCATGGTTCCCAGACCATGGCACTGATGCCACAACCAGTCTCACCTTAAACACCTCCAGGGATGGTGACTCCACTCCCTCCCTGGGCAGCCCATTCCAGTGGCTGATTACTTTCTCTGTAAAAAATTTCTTCCTAATATCCAACCTAAACCTTCCCTGAGAGAGCTGAAGACTGAGCCCTCTTGTCCTACTGCTGGTTCCTGGGAGAAGAGAACAACCCCCTTCTGGCTACAACCTCCTGTCAGGGAGTTGTAGAGAGTGAGGAGGTCTCCCCTGAGCCTCCTCCAGGCTGAGCAGCCCCAGCTCCCTCAACCTCTCCTCACAGGACTTGTGCTCCAGTCCCTTCCCCAGCCTCGTTGCTCTTCTCTGGACCTGCTCCAGCCCCTCCATGTCCTTCCTGAGCTGAGGGCCCAGAACTGGACACAGCACTCCAGGGGTGGCCTCACCAGCGCTGAGTACAGGGAGAGAATCACTTCCCTGGACCTGTAGGCCACACTGTTCCTGATCCAGGCCAGGATCCATTGACCTTCTTGGCCACCTGGGCACACTCTGGCTCATGTTCAACTTCCTGTCAATCCAAATTCCCAGATCCCTTCCTACCTGGCTGCTCTCCAGCCACTCTGTCCCAGCCTGTAGAACTGCAGGGGGTTGTTGTGGCCAAAGTGCAGGACCCAGCACTTGGCCTGGTTGAACCTCATCCCCTTGGAATCAGCCCAACTCTCCAACCTATCCAGGTCCCTCTGAAAAGCCCTCCTGCCTTCCAGCAGATTGATACTCCCCCCCAGCTTGGTGTCATCTGCAAATTTGCTAATGATACACTCAATCCCCTCATCCAGATCATCAATAAAGACATTAAACAGAACTGGGCCCAACATTGATCCCTGGGGGACACCACTAGTGACCACTAGCACCATTCACCACCACTCTCTGGGCCAGTTCCTAACCCAGCACAGAGTGCCCCTGTCCAAGGCAGGGGCTGCAGCTTTTTCACGAGTATGCTGTAATGGTGTCAAAGGCCTTGCTGAAGTCCAGATAGACCATATCCACAGCATTCCCCTCATCCACCAGGCAGGTCACCTGATCATAAAAGGAGATCAGGTTGGTCAGACAGGACCTGCCCTTCCTAAACCCGTGCTGGCTGGATCTGATCCCTTGTCCATTCTGTAGGTGCTGTGTGATTGCACTGAGGATGATCTGCTCCATAACCTTGCCAGGCACTGAGGTCAGGCTGACGGGCCTGTAGTTTCCTGAGTCCTCCTTCCGGCCCTTTTTGTGGATTGGTGTGACATTTGCCAACTTCCAATCATCTGGGACCTCCCCAGTGAGCCAGGACTGTTGGTAGATGATGGAGAGCGGCTTGGTGAGCTCTTCTGCCAACTCCCTCATCACCCTTGGGTGGATCCCATCTGGTCCCATAGACTTGTGAGGAACCATTGGCTCAGCAGGTCACTGACTGTTCCCTCTTGGATTACAGGGGGGCTGTTTCTTATCTCTGTCTACAAGCTCCCCAGGCCAGTTGTCCTGAGGACAACCTGTCTTACTGTTGAAAACTGAGGCACAGAAGCTGTTAACTACCTCAGCCTTTTCCTCATCTTTGGTGACTGTGTTCCCCCCCAAGCCCAACAAAGAACAGAGGTTTTCCCTGCCCCTCCTTTTGCTATTGACATATTTGTAGAAGCACTTCTTGTTATCCCTGACAGAAGTGGCTAGATTGAATTCAAATTGTGCCTTTGTCTCTAATTTTCTTTCTACATGACCTAACTATATTCCTAAACTCTTCCTGAGTAGCCAGCCCTTTTTTCCATAGTTGGTAAGCTCTCTTTTTTCCCCAAATTTCCTTCAAAATCTCCCCATTCAGCCAGACCGGTCATCTTCCCCGCCGGCTTGCCTTTCGGTGCACTGGGACAGCTCCCCTGCGTTCAAGACTTCCTTCTTGAAGCATGTCCATCCCTCCTGGACCCCTTTGTTTTCAAGGGCTTTTTCCCAAGGTACCCTCTGAACCAGTCTTCTGAGTAGTCCTCTGGGAAAAGCACAGCGATTATTTATACAGACTAATTTTAAAATCTTGTGTCCACTTTGATCTTAAATGCAAGGAATTTCACAGACTCACAATGTTGCTTAGGTTGAAAGGAACCTTCTGAGATGACCTAGTGCAGCCCCCTGTGCTCAAGCACAGTCACCTGAGCAGGACTATGCCCAGCTGCATTTGGAGTATCTTCACCAGTGGAGACTCCACAGTCTCTATGGGCAACGTGTTCCAATGTGTGACCACTGGAATATCTTTTGTAAGGCTATTAAATATTTTTTAAAAAAAAGCTTATCAGTCATGATCTGAAACAAAACTTCTTATAAAAATTACTAAACTGCTCAAATACTGTAAAAATCCACATCTCACTTGGGTAATTAAACCTCATTTGGGCAGACAGGTGATTTTCAAAGAAATATGATCCGCACCAGTGGTACAAAACATATAATTCTCGTCATGTGACTGTTTGACCAAAAAGAGTCTCCTTAAAGTGACTGTCAGTAACCAAGGGCATGAAGGCTGGTGCTGTGATACAAGATACATTTTCAGTAAAATTACTTGTTTGCTGTACAGATGTGCACAATTATTTCACTACACTTTAAAGAAGTTGCTGTAACTACTTTTTGCTGTATTTACCCAAACAGAACCCAACTCCTGTGACACTTTTTGGGAATAGATTGAACTTTAACCTTTAATAGGAAAAATTATATGAGCTTATAGTGAGACCATTCCTGCTTGATAGACTGATTTTTAAAAAATAATAAAATAACATATTCCTGGATTGGTATTGAAACTTTTTAGTCTGATTGTGTACAGAGTACAGAGCAGTTTGACCAAACTGCAAGTCTGGCCAGAGTAACCAACGCAGCACTGGCTCCAGGGAGTGAACCTGGATGTTGTTTTGGTCACCTGCTTATCCTGACAGAATTCATATTTAAATAACACTCAACTTCTTGCAGACCATTACACTGTGATAATATTTATCTCTTTCCATGAATCTCATTTTTTAAATTTGAAACTAATTTTTTTTTTCATTTTTTTAATAACTTTAGAGCTAAAAAGCATTTTCTGTGAAGGACTGTGATTGATAGTATAGATTTCTATTGTGCCTTAGTATTCTGACCTTCACCTGCTACAAGCTCGGTGTTCTGGGAAGAAAAGGAAGCCACTCCATGAAAATATCTTCTGTCTATTTCTGTAATTTTTGTGATTATCTAGTCAGCCAGAATCTTAGCTTGCCTCCAGCATGGGGCTTATCTTCTGTTACATCCTTTCTACCACATAGATGTATATGTTGTGTGAACTCCTAAAAATAAATGGAATTTCATCCCAGCTAATTGTCTGTGCCACGGACACTACATTAACAAAATGGAGTACTCACACATTTCTTGCTCAGTTGTGTTCTTCTGTGTGCAAGAATCCTCATTCCTTAGTAATTCCATTGTGCTTCTGAATTTATTGTTCATTATTAGAAGTTATCTGGAAATACAAAGTGTAGAAATGTAAGCAGGTACTTGTTTGCTCATTAAAATATGTGAGGAAAAAGGCCTTCTGATTGCTGTGGGCTTTGAAATGTGGCCCTTGGTAGCAGTTTTGAAAAGTAATTTGGAGTATGGATATCAGCTGACAGCTCAAAGTCCTTTAAATTTGGGAATATTAAATATTATAGATGTATATAAATCATTTATTTAAGCAGATGGCTGAAAATATGTGGTCATCTTGTTACTGTGTACTTTCTGGAAGGAATGTAGTATTTATGTTTGTTTATGTACAGGCAATAGTGCAGTTTATAGTGTAATATTGGTTTTGGCAGCAAGGATGGTCTATCTGAAAAATGAGATCTTATCCTTAAACATGCCAAATATTTCTGTAGTACACAGACATGTAAGTACTCCCAACAACTTACCTTTTCAGGTAAGGCAAGACAGCCTCCTGAATTTTATGAGTTCCAAAATTAGCAGGACTCATAATTTACTTCTCATTAAAATTAAACATTTATAGTAGTAGCTGTAGATTGCAGTGTTTGTACGGCTACATTGTGCATGCTGTTGTACTGGAAGTTTGTTTAATGTTCATTTTTAGATGTATTTCAGTAAAAGTCTTGGCACTTAAGGCAGAAAGTTTTAAAAAACTAAACACAACAAAATACAAAAAAAACCAACAACAACAACAACAAACCCCAAAACCAAAAACACCAAAAAGCCCCAAGAAACAAAACCTCAAAAATGAAGTATTGTATTTGATTGTAGACCATCTTTATTCTGTTAGCTCAGTGGTCCATGGAGTTATGTCCAATGGATTAAAGTAGCTTTGTTGAATTATTTACCATATAGATCTCATCCAAGTTCTTATTGGATTGCAGTATTTTAATGAAATTATTGCACTGAAGGAATTCTGAAGGTGCTTGCCCTCACTGCTGCCATAACCCCCTCACTCAGCAGAGCAGCAGGGTGGCAGAACTTGTTAGCAGAATTCACAAGGCAATATTTATTCTCAAAGCAGATTTCAACCATTATTTAAAAAAATCCCCTTATTTTCAGCAAAGTGACACTATCCATAGTGAGAACTAGAGAAAAGACAGCTGATTTCTGAAATATGTGAAATAACTGGAATAAAAATAATGGCCTGTGCTTAACTGTATTGTCTTTTACAGTGAACTTGTCTTGTTAGAAAGAAATTGTGGTTATTTCTTTATAGAAAAAAACATTGATACCCCAAGGCCAATTCTGAGATTTCTCTGAACCTCTCAATTGTTGCTGGGAATTGCAGTTCCTTGTCTTCTCCTGGCTCATCAGGAGTTGCAAACCACAGGAGAGAATTAGGTGGTGTCTCATGTGTGCAACATTTTACCATGTCTCATATTGCAGAGAAGTTTTTAGAACTCAGAACATGTTTTGAAATGTGAAATTTCTTTACAAAGTCCTTTACTTGGAAGCTGTTCAGTTACTGCTCTGCTGCCAAAGCAGGTGAGGGCATTCCATGGTGCATGTTTTCTTTTGTCCAAATGCAACAAGTGCTTCTATCTCCTCTCACCTGCACTTTGGAGCAGCACAGCTGAATGTGGAGCTGGTTGGGCTGCACTTCTCTCTTATTAAAGTTCCAAGGCATAATGTGAGCAGAGCTGTAGGTGTTTGGGGAACTCTCTTGGCTGTGTCATAGGTTATTTAGATCTTGCTCCCTCTCAGCTCATATACCTTCACATTTTCTCGTTATAACAACAATAATTTAAGCAAAGGGAGGAGATCTGTGCTTTCAAATAACCTTCACAGTAAATATATACTCTGTAGAGCGTGACTTTGACAATTCATTGCCTGACACATGAGGCATGCAGGGCCACTTGGGCTCATCAGACTATTTCAGGTTCTCCGTTCAATTCAATCATTCAGTATTAACAAAGTATTTCTATATTCTTGTCGGTTCTGCACCTGGTTTAAAGTAGGTTGTCTAGAAATTCTGATAACTTGCAGAGTTTCTTACTGCATGTTCACAGCTGCTGCCTGCATTTCCAACATCTGTCTTGTGCATTAAGTATCTGATCCATGTTAGAGCTTCAGTGCCAGTGTTCTGCTGTGTGACTGTTGATGGCTGCAGTCCTCAACAGCAGGACTGGCATTGTTACCCCTTGTTGGGCTATGGATTGAATAGATTTTTGAGTGTATTTTTCTGTGGGAATACGACATCTATGTTTAAAAACACCTTTAGTTTAATTTTATATCAGTATGAATCGTGCAGGTGTTCATACCAGTAATTGCCCATGAAAATGGTTTAGTTGATCCTTTCCTCTGCTTCTGGAGCTGCAGTCTGGCCACTGGCTTTGCACTGTTAATGATCTCTACCCGTTTCTTGTCTTCTGAATTTCATTAAACTGGTCCCATGGTGTTTAACCAGTGTTATGAACACACCTGTTAAGTGTCAGCTGAGACTATGAGCTCAAATGTGTTTGTCATACTTGAACTGGAAGCATTAGTTGATATGTGACATATATTAGAGACAGGGAATTTTTGCTGTTGTTTTGAAATTGTTACTAAATCAGAAAGAAAGCAAGATCTTAGTCATTCAGATTTTATAAGTTGCTATTTAAATATGAAATAATATGTATTATCTAATTTGTAGGAGACGGTATTTTTATTACGAATTATGAGACTCATTCCTACAGAAAGAAAAATCTTGTGCTGTTGATACACTGCATTTATATATTCAAGTTTGTTTATTTTGAGTAATAGTGAATTGTTTCAGTCATACAATTATACACATATTATTAAAAATACACTTTCAGCGGGGAGTTTCATTACAATGCAATAAAACCAGTTTATTTTATGAGACTTCTGGATGTTCTTGGTTGTCCCAAATGATGCACTAGCGTATTCTGTAATGTTTTCCAGCACATTATATTGCATAGGGATTTTTTAAAAAAATATCTAAGCTGAATCATGCTTTTCACAATTTAAGCTTATTACTATTCACAATGAATGTGTGAAAAAACTCCATCAGTTGAGGTGGTCAAATAATCTTGGTAAAGATTTCTTTCAACAAAAAACTACCTTTTTTTTTCTAGTAGAAAACTTATGCCATTACTGAAGTTGTTATATATTTATGAGAGCATTTACAGAACTTTATCTAATTTTTATTGACAATTTTTCTTAAACATACTTATGTGGGGTTACCTAATTTTTGTTTATTGTGCATTGTGTCTCCATGTGAAGAAACAGGTTTTGCAGACTAAAAATAATCTGGATCATTTTAAGGAGTAAGAAACTGATTCAGAAGTGGGCCCATTTACCCCAAATTGTTTCTCTCCTTTCCACCAAACCCCCATAGTGGTTGGTAACCATCCTCTGTTGGTATGAATACTTCTATGGGCAGTTATACCCATCTGTGTTCTTAAATAGTTCCTTTGCCTGTAACCTAACAGTCTCCTTTTTAAAACAGCTTCAGGCTCTCCTTCAGATCTGGCCCAAGCTGCTGCCCAGAGAAGCTTTGGAGCTGTTGGATTTCAATTACCCAGATCAGTATGTCAGGGAATATGCAGTGGGTTGTTTAAAGCAGATGAGGTGAGTATGTTGTATTACTTTACTATCTGAGGATTTCTGGGGTGGAAAACTGCATTCAGTTTGTTTACAGGAAAAAAAGAACCCGGAGAGGAAAGAGTTAAACACTCTGCCTGCCATGAATAGGTGGTCAAATAAAGCAGTCAAATTTCTAGATAGGGACATTGGCAGCCAAATAAAACCTTTTTATTCTGGCATCTCATAGTCAACAATGATTATTTTCCATGTTGCAAAGTGTACCTTTGTCCAAGAAAGGGACAAACACACACAACCCTCCCTGGGACAAAGGGAGAGCGAGGTACTGTGAGAACTTCTTAAAAACAAAGGGAGAAATATTACAGTAGTCAAATCCTGTGAGACCTACTGTGCAGCCACCTCACACTCTGTGTCAGGGATTGACTGCATCACAAAATAGGAACGTAAGCTGTAGCATATAATAAATAATGAGGGAATTACTGATGTGTTTGTTCTTCACAGGAGCCTTCTCTCTCTGCAGTTCTTCCTTTACTGCTTTTCATTCTGCTCGCCACTGTAACCTAGGGCAAGACTTGTGTAACATTATCATTACTGCATATTTCCTGTCCTTGAATTCTGAATTCTCTCTGGTGAATAGTTTAATGATGAATTTTTTACTGGTCAAGGCTAGATTTTTGGGGTAAGAAAAAATAAATTATCTGGACTTCTTTCAAATGGGAACAAGCAGTTTTAGCTGCCTGGCTATCCTAATAATACCAAATTGTTCTGTCTGGAATTATTTCCATCTGGCAGTTGCACTGAGATGTGTATTATCCTTCTCCATGTGATTGAAAAATTGGGGAATGCTCTTGCTATTGAAACAAATCTGTTATTGTTGGATTTTTCATATGCATCTGAATTTCTGGAGTACCATTAATCTAGTTACTCTTACTAACTGCCTTGATCTATCTCATTCTAGTGATGAAGAGCTCTCTCAGTATCTTCTCCAACTTGTGCAAGTCCTGAAGTATGAGCCCTTTCTGGATTGTGCTCTCTCCAGGTTTCTCTTGGAAAGAGCACTCGCCAATAGGCGAATAGGACAGATGTTGTTCTGGCATCTAAGGTAGGAGTTCTTCCCTTTTGTATTTCTGAAATTGCTGAGCCTGATTGGACTTTCAAATTTGATTTCTTGAGGATTTTGCTAAATGAACCATTTTCATAATATTCTATAAGTCCTCTTTATGTTTCTTTATCTTTGGCATTTAGAGATCAGAGCAAGTCTATCATTAAATAAAGTGATTTGTAATCTACCACATGATGAAAGAATTGCAATAGAATAAAAGTAGTTTTGTGTGTCATTTCTACTTTTGATGAGCAGTTTCATGAATGGCAGAAGCCTTGCAGAATGGACTATAGGTTTATTCTGGCCTCAAAGCACATTTTATTTTAATATTTCTAACTAAAAAGAGGAAGTACTACATGAAAATGTTTTGGAGGATAATTAACTCTGGTATAAAGTTCAATGGTTTGATTCAATGTGTTCCCCTTTGGACAAATTTGGGCTTTTCCCTTACAAAGATTTGGGAGCATGTGGTTTAACATCAGCCCTGATTGTCAGGATCATCTTCTGTGACTTCTCAGTACTGCTCTGAGTAAAAGGGGGTCCTGAAACAGGTATTCAGTTGCTACCTCTAAACATTAACACCACTGCCTCCAGAGCAGTCCTGGACCTTGCAACAAGTGGCATGTATCAAACCTAGCCTGTCTTCATAGTCTTCAGCACAGAAGTGTTCTGCTATTTCTTAAGAATTCTGGTTTTTTGTTTTATCTACTTGTCAATGATGTGGTTTTATGTTTGATTTGGGGTTTTGTAATGACTGGAAGAACACAGATCTGTAAGTGCCATGGTCTGACAAGAAGCCTTTCTCCTCACAGGTCAGAGGTTCACATCCCTGCTGTCTCAGTGCAGTTTGGTTTAATTCTGGAAGCTTACTGCAGAGGAAGTGTTGCTCACATGAAAGTGCTTGCTAAACAGGTATGGGCCCCCCTTCTCCTGGCAGGCTTGACTTCTCTGAGCTTGTAACTGATACTCATTCCATTGTTCCTGTGGGGCATATTGGTTACCTTGACAAAGTCCATCTGCTGGGAATGGGGGAGAGAAGGGAGCATGTGTGACACAGAGAATTAAAAGGGCTAAATGGATGGTGGAGCTGCCTCCCTGGTACAGAGAGCAGCCAGTGCTGTGGGGCCTCAGAGGCAGTGAGCTGGCTTTATAGATGTGAGAGGTACCTCCAGCAGCGTGGATGTATTCCAGGTACAGCAGCAGACTCTGGATTGTTAACTGAAGAAGGCCTTCTGTGCACTTGACCTTTTTCCCTCAGTAAAGGCAACTTGTTCTAAATTTTACTTAGATGACTCCAAGACCACTTCCTGCAGCTTTGGCTTTTGTTAAAGTGTGATACAAAACCCCTTGAAGTTGTAGTATAGTGTAGTGCTCCCTGGAAATAGAGGTGTTGAAGTAACCCAAATACTCATTTTGGTGTTAATATAGATGTGCTATTTCCAGAGGGAAAAAAAAAAAGAAAAAAAAGGAGAGAGATGTGTTTGCTTTTAAATGCCCTAAAAAACTTGAGAGGTTTGCTTTTAAAAACACTAATAAGTCTATCAGCAGATCATTAAGAGACACTCACAAATCATGTTTGAAGTCTCTAATGCAGTTTTAGTGACTTAATTTAGATTGTGACCATAAAAATATTTGAAACATGATCTCCCTTGGAGTTAATGTATTTGCTGTATCAGATCACAAAGACTCACTCAGTGTATGACTGACTGGTGAGTGGCATTTGTCTGCATTAAAACTATCCTTTGGGGGGCATATGGAACAGGAATGTTCTGCTGTGCTCTTTATTGCTGCAGCTCACAGGGCATGGAAGAGACCATCTCTTACGTATGTGTGCTTGTTAGCATTGTCAGAATCATAAAAAGATTAGGTAGTGAAATGCTTTAAGCAATAGATGTAAGGTCAGTAAAGTTTTTGTGCACTTTACAGGAAGCAAATGTCAGTACAATCAAAGAAAGGGCAAAAAAATTCCCAACTGTACAAACACGGAAGAAATTCAAAGTAGAAATACTTCAAAAAGTTCCTGTTTGTACAACACAGGTTCCATTTTGTTCCCCTGTCACTGATGTTTGTACAGCTCCTAGAATAGTGGAAAAGCAGAGGGCTTTTGGTTTTGACAGATGGCTGACCTGGCAGGTCTCCACTGCCCAGTTTTATAATCAAACTGCATACAATTTCCACAGCATCCTGCCTGACAGGGTTCAGTCTGTGGGAGGGGTAAGTTTTGACTCAGCACCTTGTAAGTTAGACTGAAGCTTCCTTGTATAGAAATCAGCTTTCATAATTATTACCCTGGTGCTGTTTGCTGGAGAATCTCTGTATTGCTGAGCACGTTAACTGTGGCTGGTGCAAACACAGCTGGTTGTTATAAGAACTGTTTTGTAGCTGGCCAACAAGTTGTTTAGCTGTAGAAATTGTATTGGTTGTATGTGCTGTCTACGTTTCTTACCAGAGGGCTTTGCTCTGTCAGTGTTGTACATTTACAACAGTAGTTTTCTTAGAAATTATGTACCAGTAGAAAACTTTCTGTATTACTTGTATTACTGCAAATACAAACTTGTATTTGTATTACAAATACAAATACTTGTATTTGTACTTGTATTACTGCAAATAAACTTCTATTTGCAGTAACTACTTGTATTACTGCAAATAATTACCTTGACTTTTTACACATTTTTAGCTTAAAAATACTGTTTAGTTGAGATGCTATGATTTGGAGCACCTTGGTCGATTGGAGCTTTTGCCTTATGCCTGATTTCAGCAGCATTTTAATGACAAACATTTAAGACTCTGAGCTGTGACAATTGTCTGCAAGTGGTCACGTGGCCACATCTTATTGGGTGCAACTTAATGTGAACAATGAAGACTCTGCATGCACATCTCCTCTCAAGTGGTGTCTGATTTTGTTAGAAATATGAAGCAATCAGTGTTTGTGTTGACTTATGTATGGATAGAGGCACCTGTGTTATGTGCTTGGTTGAATTAGTATTTGTATTTTGAAGAAGGAATTTGTGTTGATGTATCATACATTAAAATGCCCCATTCATTTTTCAAGAAATGTTAAGTCATGCTTTTAAAAGTGACTCAAAGCTTAGGGGCTTTCATCCCATCAATGTCTCTGCTAATTTTGAAAATGGTATTTCTGGAATGTGAGTGATTTAATTGCCATCTATCATTTCCATTTTTAAAAAGCTGGAGAATTATTTAATACATTGTTTTGTTTTCAAATGGGATTTTGCACTGTATTATATGTTAAATTAGAGCAATAACTCTTAAAGATAAAATGTCTCTTTCAGGTGGAAGCCCTTAATAAAATGAAGACTTTAAATAGTCTAATTAAGCTGAATGCCATGAAGCAAAGCAAAGCAAAAGGAAAAGATGCCATGCACACATGTTTGAAACAAAATGCTTACAGAGAAGCACTTTCTGACCTTCAGTCTCCTCTGAATCCTTCTGTTATACTTTCAGAACTGCAGTGAGTAAAGAATGAGTGAATACAATTTCACTGTAGCTTTTGCATGGAATCAGTAGAGCAGAAACTTCCTCTGGCTGTGTTGTTCAGCTGCTGTGCTGTCATGGGGAGCTTTTCCTATGGTGAGGGGTCTGCTGGGATTCTTCCTAAGGTTAAGACACCAGTTAAGTTAGAAGATATTTGTGATCTACCATGAAACTCAATATTCTCTTAACTGATCCATTACCATAGCTAAACATATTTAAATGTAAACCTCAAAGTGCATTAGACTGCATTCCTTCCTTCTGTTTATAACAATAAGCACAGAAGTCACTAAAACTTTTCACAGCACATAAAGTCTGAAAATTGATGGGAAGGAATATAAAGAAAACTGTTTTCTCTGAAAATGAGGATGCTTGATTTAAGCACTAGAGATGTGTATGCCAATCAAATACAGTCCATCTATAATATGTCTATAGCTTGATAAGTGCTCATAGCATAGCTGCAGAATGAATGCTGAGAGAGCATTTAGGTATTTCCAAACTGGAAGTCTGTGTTCTGGCATGTTCTGAACCATGGTTAGACCTTTTCAGTTGAATTATTCTTATTTGACTAAAATTTCTGTTGTATTTTCTTCTAGTGTTGAGAAATGTAGATACATGGATTCTAAAATGAAGCCTCTGTGGATAGTATACAACAACAAAATGTTTGGAGGAGATCTTGTAGGGATCATCTTTAAAAATGGTGATGGTAAGTAATGCTAAAAACTTTAAATTTTTCCTTTTCCTTGCCATGCTTGCACTTAAGCTGTGTTGCTGTGTTTTGCCATAGTGTTAAGGTGGATTACTCTAACACTGGTAAACATTCAGCATCTTCTTCTGACTGAGTGTCAGAGTACAGGCATGGCCAGTCACCATGGTGTAATTATGGTTAATGCCACTTGAACCCTTAGGCTCAAGGAGTGTTTTTAGATACCTTTTCCTGAGGGCCTTATAAACTTCAGAAAGTTTGTTTGCAGCACAGTGAGAACCTGAAGCAGCAGTTTCACCCTTTGGTTACAGATCTCCGACAGGACATGTTGACGCTCCAGATTTTGCGTTTGATGGACATCCTTTGGAAAGAAGCTGGTCTGGATCTCCGGTAAGGATCTCTGGAGGGCCAGTTTCTTTGGATGGAGAGTCTACTTTTACAAGTAAAGCTTTCCTGGTTTTAAATACCTTCCCTACTGCCCCCTTTCTAAACATCTGTATGGATGCCCAAAGGTTTCAGTTGTCACAGCTGAGGTGAACCTTCTCTCCTTCCTGCTCTGAGCAGTCCCCTTATGGCTGTTCACACTGACACAGTCACTGTGAGCACCTGCAGTGTAGATGCTGAGTCCCACTTTGTTTGCTTTTGTTGATAAAACACTATTTGGATGTCAGAAGACACTTTTCAGACCAGAAATATCTTTGTGTTTTTCAAAGTCTCCTGCAAAGCAGCTTTCTTACCTTCATATGCTTGCCAAGGTAAGCATTACTTCTTTGTAGGAATATCAGAGTATCCCAAGGAGAAATAGGATCAGGCATTCTTCCATGTTATCATACAACCCTCTAGTTCATGGGGAACGTTTCCACTCAGGTTATGCACCAGTTTTAGGTAATATGATTATCAAATTCTAATTAGTCTTTAGAAAAGTAGTCCTAAAGAAGGCACTGGGTGTCACATTATTATAAATCATTTGGAGGCCATAAATTCAATTTTATATGTCTGTGAAAAGGCTGCGTTTAATTTTTCAATGTGGTTTTTTTTTTTTAATTCTAGAAATATTTATTTAAATACTTATTTTAGTTTCTTTGAGCTCATTTCAAATGTTTTATGGTTCAAGCATAAACAGTGGGAGCTACTGTTTATGCTTGATGTTAAGTGTTAAGGCACTTAACATCAGCACAGAGAAGTGCAATTATAAACTTGTTACTTGTTTGCTTATAGAAAGGTAGGAATGTGAATTACAAACTGTTTCTGGAAATGTACATTTGTGAGGTGGCTGAGTGTGTGTTAAGTTGAACACTGACTTGAGGAAACCTTAGATAATTTGTCATTATAAATAGACTCTGAGGAGACCAATCCATCATTTAGGGGCAAGGACAGCTTCTGGCAGCTGTGGAACTCCAAATGAGGCATCCTTTGGTTGCTGCCTTCCCAGAATCTTAGTTTGTGATGCCAACCTGGGCCACAACCTGTGCCTAGCAAACAGGAATAGTGATTAGAGTCATCAAATATGCTTCTCCTGACAAAGGCATTTTTTTTAAACTTAGCAAAGGAAAACCAAAAAGTAGCTCTGATGTCCAAGTTTTTTCTTAAAACTCTGAGAAGAAAAAAAAGTAGAAAGGGGAAGTTCCTAGTGAGAATTGAAGTTCTATATTTGGCCTCTTCCATTTATTTGCTTAACTGGGCTTGTTTTTGCTTGGGTATGAGTCATGATCTCAGACAGAAAAATAGTGTCAAATAGAGCTGCTTTCCTGAAAAATAGTGTCATCTGCCCATACCAATGCTTCTTGCCCTGTATTGTCCTTGGAGGCTTTAGTTTCCCTGAAGGTGTTCATTCCACTTGTGGATACATAATGGATTTTGCACTCGTCAACTCTTCTCCACTACAGAAAGTTTGATAACTCCATCCAAGTAAAATCAGGGCTTCTTGTGTCACTGGTGTCAGGGCAGAAGCACTTGCTGTTTGCCTCTCCCCATCAGTCATGTTGGGGAGAGCAAATTGTACAGCTTCTATGAAGCATGGATCAAATGGCAACCAATCCACTGCCATCGAGGAGTTTGGGACGTGATCAGTTCCCTTTTAATGACACTGTGATCCACAGTAGTTTAGTAGTGATTTAAAATTAAATCTTAGCTCAGTCTGCATCTAAGGCAAGCACAATATTCCCAATGGGATTTCTCTTCTCTAGAGAGGAACACTGAATATATATTGATTTTTGAGGTCTCCAAAGCTGAAGGAGGGGAAGTGTTTGTTTGTTTGTTTAACTGTCAACTAATGTGTCTCATGGGTAAACTGGCCTTTTGCCTGTGTGTGTTGTGCTGCCTGGGTTCCTGTGTGTGAGGTCTGCCTGAACAACACAGCCAGGGCAGGGTTAGTAAGGAAAAGGAGATCTGTTTGTGCAGGAGGATGCAGCAGTGCTCCAGAAGGTCCTGGGCTGGCACTGGGTGGACTGTGCATGCACAACTGAGTAAAACCTGAGGTGCAGATTGATCTGCTTCCCAGTGCAGAGCCAGCCATGAGCAGAATGACAAATGAAACTTTGAGACAGAAAAACTTTCAACCCCCCTGAAAAGTTACAACTCCTCAAGTTACAAATTCTGCCTGTGAAGTCCTGTGTGGGCATACTCACAGTAGATTGCATAGCTTATTCTACTATTTCCACAAGGAATGGTAAACTATTACAAATCCATGTCACAGCACAGGAGCATAACATGTCTTCCCAGGGATGCTGTGGGGTCTGGGGTGTTGCACCTCTCAGGAAAGTGATCCTTGCATAAGGAAGTGTTTCAACTGCTTTACTTGTATTAGAGCAGCAAAGGTGTGTTAAGGGAAAAACTAGTAAAGTAACAGAGCAACAGAAAATCCTGAATTTCTGGAGTTTGATCTATGTTGACTCACTTTTGCTGTGGTAAATCGTCATAAAAATATTTAATACTTGGTTACTTTTTTGTTTCATGCTTGTTTATTGTGGGGTTTCATTTTCATCTCCCTTATGAGTGAGGTCTGATGTTATGTGGATGTGTATGAATGAAATCAGAATTCACACAAATACTGAAAATGTATTTGTTACAACTACAAGGAATGTCATCTTCTTTAAACTATTGGACCTGAAGTTACAGAGAATATGTTGATAAATTACCAGAATTTGGTGTGTATTTGGAAGGATACTGCTTTGGAGAATTAAACTCTTGAAAAAAAGAACAATTTTAAAGGAGTGGAGAGAAAATTTTCTGTCCTGCTCAGGACTGCAGTATTGATCTGTCCATGGCTTTCACTGGCTTTAAAAAGCAGGGAGTGTATCCTGCTGGCAGCTGTTGAAGTCAGAAAGACCAGAATGAGATGGAAAGGGCCCAGAGGATTTGTCCCTAACTTGACTCCTGTCAAACCGTCTCTCTGACAAGGATGTTTTTTCCTCTGGTTATAAGCACACAGCCCTCAAGGGGCTGAAGGCTTTCATCATTGCTTGCTTTTGAAGGGGAAGTTGCTGGACCTGTGCCCAGTTAAGCTGCAAGTAGGGTGGGTTGAACTGCCATGGAAGAAGGCCAGCGTGCACTTTAACCTGGCAATATTTGGCTCCCATTTGCCGTGTGGTGATAAGGATGGGCTGTGCTTCCTCGTGTCCTGGGCACTGCCATTGGGTGCTTGCAGACACTGTTCTGTTTCTTGTGAGACCTGCTGGGCTGGGCAGCTGGGCTGGAACTGGGACACAGATCATAGAATAGAAATGGGAAGAGGGTTCCAAGTCTGCACTTCTTTTGTTGTTTTGAAGCTGAGTGTTCTCGAAATACCCTGTTGAATCTGGTTTTCAGTTTGCTTTGTTGCCAGTAGAGAAGAGTCCCAGACTATGTAGTTGCTGCAGCTTGTGCTGTTTCAGTTGTGTGTTATCCCTGAGGTAGAGAAACTGCTCAGTTGCTTCATAGCTATTATGGCAAAAAAATGTCATTAATTTTGTATGGAATTTTATTTATTTTCCTTCTATGGCTTGGGATAACAGGCTGTGTCAGTTAGGAGATGAGGTTCTGCTTTGCAGCAATGAAATTTAATATCTATTCTATATATAAATAAAAATGACAGCTCCACCAGCAGTACTTTTTCTTTATATATATATATATACACACACACACACATATAGAGATACATATGTACATGTATATGTATGTATATATACACACATCAATTTTAATATGTCCTGCAATTGTTTTATACAGCTCTGTAAGTTAGTGAGTGCTAGTCTATAGCTTGTGTACTGCAGTTAGATTTTTGTGGGCATCTGTTCTCTTATACCTGGATTTGCAATCACAACTGAGATAATATTCTTCACCTGAGATGCCTGGCACAAGAACAGACACCTCAATTTGGGATGCAGTGCCTTTGAAGAGTTTGCTATAAGTTTCCATTGCACACACTGAGCTCCCATGCCATGGGGAGTTGGCATTCTGTTTAGCTTTTTGAGCATCTAGAGTGAGAAAACACTTATCTGTTTAGACACATCTCTCCTTAGTTCATATCCTTAACTGTGTCTTATTGTAATGCAGTGACATTGTTGGAGATATTTTTACTAGTCACAGATTATGAATGCACAGATATATTCTTACATACCAGGCAAATTAAGAGATGTATTCTTGTTTTTCATTGGGTTTCTGTGCTTAAATTTAGTAAGAGTTGGGGAACATTGTATGTGTTTATATTTAGAAGGATTTCTAGCATTTTAATTTGAAATAGGAATAAGGGGGGAAAGGACAAGATCCGTTTTTTTCCCATTTACAGAAGTGATTTATCTGGAATGAGCAGGAGTGTGTTGGTGTCTGCCCTGGCAGGAATTAACAAATGCAAACATGAGGCTCCCTCTGTGGGTCGTCCCGTGAAAGTACAAGTAACTGGGAAAAATTAGGCTTCTTAAAATTTCTTTTTTTTACATATATGTACATAATAGGAAAAATTAATGCTTTAAATGTATTGCTGGTATTTTACCTTCACAAGCAATTCGTGTATGTTGACCTTTGAGAGGTTTACTGTTTAAACCAGTGTGAGTATTCATCCCCCTCAGAAAATCGATACACTAAAGAAACATGTTGCTCTATCTGATTTTAACATGATTCTGTGTTTCCTTTCAGGATATTGCCCTATGGCTGTTTGGCGACTGGAGATCACTCTGGCCTTATTGAGGCTGTTTCTAGTTCAGAAACCATTGCTGACATTCAGTTAAATAGCAGCAACGTTGCTGCAGCTGCTGCCTTCAACAAGGACGCGCTCCTGAACTGGCTGAAGGAATACAATTTAGGGTAATTTCTACAGTTATTTTCTCAGCTATAGTATGAGCTACAAAATGCCTCTTAAGTTTCTCTTTTAATGTTGAGAGAGGTATGGTTCTTCTCGCAGGTTTGTTGCTAATTATTTTTCTATTATGTCAAATTCTGACTCAGATTCCTGGTGCCCTTGGACCTGGCATTTGCAGCATTTTCACTGTATGTTGTTGAGTTATACTGGATTTGGCAAAACGAACAAACATGGGCCTTGATGTCATTGCCTTTTTTACTGCCTATTCTCTATAGCTACTTTTACAGTATTTTTTCTACTTGGGATCAAGGCATGACATGAATTACCAATAGTGTGAACTAATATTGTTTGTCTTTGTGGTTACAGAGATGACTTGGATCGAGCCATTGAAGAATTTACTCTGTCTTGTGCTGGCTACTGTGTAGCTACTTATGTGTTGGGAATTGGTGACAGACACAGTGACAACATCATGGTCAGAAAAAATGGGCAGGTAAAAATCCTTTCCCTGGGCAGAATAACAGTGTGCAAGAATTGTCTTGAGAACTTGTAATTTCTTTGATTTCTTGGTGAAATTAAATTCACACATGGTTAGAAATTATGCCTTTGTTCACTGAGAATTGAAGAAAGCTTCAAGAAGAGGAAATGTAATGCTGGTGGAAGGACAGACCAGTGCCTATTCAATAAGCAATTCTGTATCAAGAGAGGCTGTTCTGTAGAGCTTTTTCAGAACACCCAAGAGGTCTGTTAACGGTTCAGATTCATTGAACAAAAGTAATCTTGGAGTGTCTTGCAAAAGACCATCCTTAAAAATTTTGCATTTTGGAGCAGTGCAGTTTCCCCAAAGTGACAGCTCAGCCCTGCAGAAATGTTCAGTGTGGAACCCAGTACCAGCACAATGCTGTGCACTGAGCACCTGGGTGAGCTCTTAGACATGTATTTTCTTGCTTTGTACTGTAAAACTTGTCTGATTTACTTGACATTATTCTGCCTAGAAAACTAGTAAAGGTTATAAAAGTAAGAGTTTTACAGACATTTGCAGTATTCATTTAAGTTTGTACCTACTGCAAGAAAGCTGAAATGCCCTTATCTTTGATTCTAAAATGGGAGAACTGCCACAGGTTCCTCGAGATTAACTTAATTCTGCTGGCTTTGCCTCTGTCTTTATGTGGGAAGCCCTTGGATATGATGATGATGAGCCTTGTGGGCTCATCCTTGGGCTCATTTTTCTGGGTGATATTGCCAGCAAGACATCTAGTGGCAGACAGCAGCACCATAAACCTCAGATAATATTTGCTGCAGTGGCCACTCATAAGAGCGTGGAAATTATCACTGACTTTAAATCTTGAAATGTTTTCAAACTAACCCCAAGAGTTGAAACCATGGGCTGTGGAGAGTTGCATTAGGAGTTACAACTGTTCTTAATACCAGCATCCTGCAGAGATATTAGAAAAGTGACATATTTCACTGGAGAAATTAACTTCCAATTCTGTTACTTTTTTTAGCTCTTTCACATAGATTTTGGGCATATTCTTGGAAACTTTAAGTCCAAGTTTGGAATTAAAAGGGAACGGGTACCTTTCATACTCACCTACGATTTCATTCATGTTATTCAACAAGGAAAAACAGGGAACACTGAAAAATTTGGTCGGTGAGTGTTACTTTGATCTCTTTGTAACCGAGATAACGCCAGGAACCTATCTGGGTTTGGTTTGCACATTTGCACTTGTGTGGAGGTGTCCTAACATGCATTTACTGTCCTGTCTGCTGCTCTACCTGAGCTAGAATGTACATACAGAGTATTTCATAACCAGAAGCTGCAGTTCTGCAGTGGGAAGATGCAGTTCTACCTCCCACAGCAGGAGGTGGCAGGTTTTGCTGGGCTTATTTGTTGTTGCCTTCAGCAGCACTGGGCATTAGGCAAGAGTGCCACAGACTGTTGTTCAGGTGAGGTGAAGCTTTGGCCTTAGGAACGGGCTCCCTTTTGCCCTTCTTGTCCATCAGTGCCCACTCAGGGTGCTACCCCATCCTGACCTTGCTTGGACAGGCATGGAGAGCCATGTGCTCATAATCCTGATGACAGAGATAGGGACAGGTTGGGTTGATATCGAGGGACTGCTATAGAGCTTTTGTTTTTCCACTGTAGGTCCACTTAACAGGATCATGAGGGAATTTCACCTAACAGATTCTCAGGAGATGGGACACTGGCATGTTCTTTCCAAAGAACAGCTGGTGGTCTTTTGTGCTGATGTTTTAAGGGCTTGTTGCAGAGCCATGGGCTATGTTTGTGAGAATGCATTAAAGGTTCTGCAGACATCTCTGTCCTTTCTGTTCCTGTGTTCCTACAATACGTGTGTTAGACCAGATAACAAATGTTGGAAATCGTTGCGTACCTTTGTCCTGTGTGGAAGTTCTGACGTGTTGTGTTCCTTGCATGTGCCCTGGCTGGACACGAAGGTTCCGGCAGTATTGTGAAGAAGCCTACTTGATCCTGCGGAAACACGGGAACCTATTTATTACACTCTTTGCACTGATGTTGACTGCAGGGCTTCCAGAGCTGACCTCTGTCAAGGACATCCAGTATCTCAAGGTAAAGTAAGATTTACAGCTCAGCAGGACTTAGCATTTTTCGAGGCTGTGAATTTTTGATTCCAGGATTATTACATTTTAATAGTTTTGCATTTCTGCCAAGATTTCCACACAGCCCTCAAAGTTTTCTTTTTCAGCTCTATAGAACAAGGTCTATAGTCAGTACTAGTGCTCAGAGGAAACTGTTCCTTTCATGAGTTCAGGGACCCTGCATCTTAAATGTAGTCTTCTCAGGGGTGCTTCTATCTTGGCTCATACACAGGCATAGACCCATAAAGGTGAAAATCATTTGCTTAATTATTTTTCAGTTTTATCTTTAAACCCAGGAAGTACCACTGATGGTACACTGATGGCTCAATGAATAGGTGAAAAAGTGTCAAAACAGGACTAACCAGGATGTGGTTTATGTTGAAAGATGACAGAGGCTTTAACTGTGTTTTTTAAAATTCCTAACAGTACTTGTTCTCCTGTTGTCTTAGGACTCTCTCGCCTTAGGGAAGAGTGAGGAAGAAGCACTAAAACAATTTAAGCAAAAGTTTGATGAAGCACTCCGGGAAAGTTGGACTACTAAAGTGAACTGGATGGCTCACACTGTTAGAAAAGATTACAGATCCTAGAAGACTGCTGCGCTTGCACTAAGCTGAAGGTTAGCTTGATAAGTGTTTTTAGAGGGTATCTGTCCTATGGACCAACAAAACTTCAAGAAGCGTTTGGATAACGCTCTCAGGCTCACAGACAACAAAAAGAAATGGACTGAAATAATTCCTGAGTCTTTTGCACTCTGCTTCTGAATGCTTGATTCCAAGACTGTCTCTAGAAACAGTGAACATCCTGGATAATCAGTTCCTGCTGACTTTGCACGCTGAGAGCTACTAGGCATTTTTAAAAATTCTTTGGTACTTTATGGAGGTGTAAATATTTGTTTTTATGCGTTAGAGTAATGTACTCTAACATACTCGGGAGGGTTGAAGACCTCTGACAGAACTGTTCTTTGCTTAAAGTTGGGACTTGAAGAGTAAATTTTTTTTATATCCTAATCTGGCTAAAAATGACCATATTGTATATATTTTTCATAAGACCTCTGCCCTACTGGCACAGATGCATTAATTCTACTGTAAATAGCAACCACGGTATCACTGTACTGCAGGGAGCTGCCCCACGTCTCGTGCTGCTGCTGAAGGAAGGGTGGATGTCTGTAGGGTGGGGGGAGGACAGGGACATCTTTGGGAATGATGCAGCATCCAAATGTTCAGGGTTGTGCAATTTTGTTCCTCTGACATAACACACACAAAAGAAGCCCTTCAGAATCAGGAAGGTTAAGCCAATTCCAAACGTGCCTGAGAATCCCTCGTTGTAATGGTCTCCCACTCAGCCCCTGGGGCTTTGCCCTCAACACCTTGAGAGGCACATTTGGTTCAGGTTCAGCAAGAAGCTTCTTACAGCCTTACACTGGAATTTGTATCTCAGATTAGTTGTTCCCTGCAAAATGTACTGACTTATGTAAGGGACATTTTCATTAAATATACTACACAAAGTGATTTTTAGAGCCTATGTACCAAAAACCCCAGAACACCAATGTGAAGTCACTGATCTTTTCTCACTGTATTTATTAAAAGCTTGCAGTAATGTTGCTTTATGTTGAAGATGGTTGCTGAAGAAACTGGATTTGTTTTAATTTATTTAGTGAGATACCAGGCTTTTAGGTGCTTAAATGGAGAGCAAATTTGTTATGTGCAATAGGGAACTGCTAGTTCAAAGATGTGACATAATGTTTCCAAACATCAGCAAGAGAAATTTTAACTACTGCTTGTTCTCCAAGGGACACTGGTAGCTCTTGATTCTTGTTGACATTTGAAAGAGAATTAAACATATATATTTACCTTTTGACTAAACAGTTGTTCTGCACAGAAATGTTGGTTTATGTAGGAATTTAGGTAAAGGTGCTTTTACTTTGTTGAGAGTGATTTATTTTTGTTGGTTTGAGGTTTCCTTGTTTCTTTTAGAGGTCAAGAACCTAACTGGAGCCAAGGTGGCAGTCTGCATAGGGCTTTGATTCTCTTGTCCCTCACCCTTTGGGCTTATCTATCCGAAAATCTTCTGCTTCTAGAATATTGTAAAAGTAACAAGTGGTTTGTGGTTTGGTTTTGTTGGGTTTGATTTTTTTTTTTATACAATATAGTAGCATTAAAAGTGCCATTTCCCCTGGGTTTTATATATATATATATATTCTACAGCAGATGGCAGGAAGGCTAAAAAGAAACTACATTGCAGGTGATAACTGAAAAAAGTAATTTCATCCTTGGCTAATTCACAGCATGTAAATTTGCATAAGTAACTGTTCTGGGACACATTGTATTTTTCTGTGAAACAGAGTACTCAGACATCTCTGCTGTGTTGTCTTGTTGAGGGAGACATAACCTTTCCCAGAAGTTTGAGATGAAGTTGGCAAGTTCACCTTGGCTGCTTGGTGTGTGTGGTATCTGAGAGGAGGGAGCATGATGGCATCCTTATGTCCATAGCTGGAAAGGCAAGTCAGTTCTGTATTCCACCCCAGCCTTCTTGTGGGACTTGGAACAAGTCATTCAAGTCTGTGCCTCAGACTCACTCCTATTGGCAAAACTGGAGGCAGGAGCCTTGACCTCCAGGTGCAGGAACACCTTCCCTCAAGTACCACCAGGATATTGCACAGAATAAAGTTATTTTGTGTTGTGAGGTTTTTTTGGATGTGATTTTTGATGCAGGTTATGAAAGTACTTGAGATAAGCAATAGGATTTCTTCACCATCTTCCTTGAGGAAGGTATTTAGAGATTATTAAGAAATACTACTTCTGCCCAGTATTTGTGTTGGTTAATAGCCCTTGAACGGGCTGTGTTGTGTTTGGTTGTCTTTGCCTTTGCTATGCTTACTCTTGGCAATGAATTGGTAAGAATGGGGAGAGGAAGTTAGAGGCCTGTTAAATGGTCTGGGTTTGTGTTTGGCAGCAGAGACATTGCATTTTCCTCATGTAAATTGATCTTGCTCTTCAAATAGCTGAGAAGATAGCACATCTCAGAGGAAAGCCTTCCAGGCTGACGTCTCAGGGGCGAACCTGACAGGAAGCAGTGTTTATAGGGTCACCGAGGGTAATTTTGTGATACCTTCATGTTAAGCTCTGAGTGGAGTACTGGTTTGCTGAATTGTATTAGCAAATAGATCACCACTTTCTCTGGTTTTCATCATATTTGCTACAGCCTGTGGTACACAGACTTTGATTCAGAAAACGAACAAATAAATAAATAACTGCTTTGTGAAAAGTTGGAAGAGACAGTCTGTCCTTCGCATTTTGTCATCCAAGAGGAAAAGACTGGAATTTTGGCACATCAATCTATTGCTTATTTCTGTACTTACCTCCCAATATCCAGCTGCAGTATTGAAATGGTAAGTTCGTTTGGGCTGAGTGGGATCATATTATTTTAGACCATTTACAGAATTCAGAAGGCATCAAATGGTCAGATTATAATATGAGAGGTTAAAGATGTTTGTAACAGTAAGGAGAAACATCACCTTTTTAAATGTGGAAGCTTTGGAAAGGATATAGCTTTGTGCAGCTGTAGAAAATAAACATAAGGTACAACTTTGATATCAAACATCTTCAGTTCAGATGGTCTCATGTTACGGTAATTACTTTTCTCCAGATCTACTTCTAGTCTGCTCTGTACATGTCAACTGAAAAAATTACTTTTCTTTCTCAAGGCCTTCATTGTATCTGGCAGAGGAGAAAGCTACCTAGGCTGCTTTAAAAACCAAAACTGAAATTGGGTATATGCAGTGTATATATTGTATTAATTTATTCTAGTTTTCTTTTGATTGTATGAGTACTTTATGGGTTTGCTTTCTTTACCTTGAATCTTTTGATTTGTGAACAAATGGTGACAACTGCTGCTTTTATACTCCTGCTTGTCCTGTGTTGGATTTCCAGGGAAAGAGCTCCCATGGATTTGCCCCTCACCAGTGGAGTTGCTTCCTTTCCCTTTTATGCTTGTATCAGTTGTGTTGGCAGGGGTCTGTTGATTGTAAAGTCACTCACATTCTAGTGAATGCCTTTGATGGAGCCCATTTGTGTATTTAATATAATAGAGTCCAATATTCCTCTTAAATTTCCTCAAAGTATTGGAATCAGATAATTAAGGAGTACAGGCTCTTAATAACTGATATGTCAGGGTATGATCATAGCTTTATTATTTAGGAATGATTTCAAGCCTAAATCTTTTAAATGTGTAATCAGTATTTCTATTATAATTCTTTCACAATATATTGTATTAATATAATTATGTGTCTTGAGCCGGCTTTAAAATCTAAAACTGAAAGCCTGTGCTCACATAACATGTTCCAGTTTTTGGCAAGTTTTCTTGAAATAATTTTTAAAATTACTTGTCTGGCATAAGAGCTGAGGGGGTGGAGCTGTCCTGATGGATGAGTGTCAGTGGGTGCTGCCATAGAGGTTGCAGAGCTCCCTGGCTCTGGGATTTCACTGTTTGCAGGGGCCTGTGGGGTTTTTGGAGACAAATGTGCCTTGTTGTGCCGTGGCTGGGGAGATCAAAGTCAGGCCAAGCTCAAGGTAGTGGCCTTATTGCCTGACCTCAGTACCACACACATAAACCTGTGTATGACAGGAACAAACATGGTCTCACAGTACCAGGCAGATCTCTGAAGGAAATTCTGGTAGCCAGCCCAGGAAAAGTGCAGTCATTTAACAGCTACTGAGAAAACAAGTACCATATTAGCTTGTGCTACCTCAGCGCGTAATGGAAACGCTGTAGTTGTTCTTCCCAAGCTTGACTTCATGACTGATAGAGGAGAAGAGTGGTGCTTCTGCAGTGCTGATCAGGGAAATGATTTACCATGTTACCCGCTGTCCTTCAAACAGGACAGGAAAACAGCATTAACTGTGGGGGAAGTGAGGAGAAGAGAAAGTTGCTCCCTAAAATGAGCTGGGTTTGCACATTGCTATTACTTAGATGCCTTTCCAGACTAATAGCCCCTATGAGGAGCTTTGCTGTGTGTCCTCCAGCAAGCCACAAAGGAAATCCCATCAGGCAGACGCTGATAGAACTATCCCCTCTGGAACACTTGGCTAAAAGCTCAACTATGTCAGCTATTGGAACTGGTTTCACTGCAGTGGACTGTGAGATTTAAAGTAATGCTGCTGGGATGAGCTAGTCCTTCATCCTTTCAGTCTGTCACCTTGCTCTTCCTCAGGTGACTATCTGGAGATGTTTCCTCTGGATTGCTTGATGAAGAGGGATGAGGATGAATAGATATTTCTAAAGTACTGGAGTGGCTTATTCTTGGGAAGGCTGTGAAGGATCACAGCTTAAGAATAGCAGTCACGGGGAAACATAAAAGGTTAATTCTGGTTTGCCAGGCATTGCTTGGCTCTTATGAAGCAAATGAGCGGAAGCTACAATCAAGCACCATGGAAACATGGTTTCTGAGGGATTAAGGCCCTTGTAGCACAGGGATCTTCTTAAGATCTAATTTCTGGCTTTAGAAGTCTGTGTTTGGACAGGAAGTCTGGGCACTTGCTAGAAGGACACAGAACCAGTGAAGTCTGGGCAGAAGGGTTCATTCCTGGTAGCAGTTCATTCCTATTTGTAAATCCTGCCTCAGGTTTTCTCCTATCTATGGTACCTGATGGGCTTTGCCCTTTGGGCTTCGGACAGCTCAGTCTAGTTTCTGAAATGGTCTCGGTCTCTTGCCTAAGGAGCATTGAGTGTTTGATATTCCATAAAGGGAGCTAAGCAGTATTGTTCAAGATACTCTGGAGCACAGGAATGTTGTATATGTGGCTCTGAATTCCTCCTGTTGAAATTGTTTTCTGAGGAGGTGGAAACAAAACACAAGAATGGATGACATAGCTCAGTCAAAGTACTCCCTAGGGATAGAAAAAAAATCAGGATTCCAGTCCCCTTACCAAACATTCATTGGAACAAAAATGGAACAGCTCCAAAAGGGGAGCAGGAAGGACACAGAGAGTCCTTAGGAAAAGGATTAATGAAACAAGTCCAGACTTCCCAGCCTGTGTTCTATCTGCTTGGCTAAATAAAAGAACCCTTAATGTCAACAGCTATGGGACACTAAGTCTGTTTAGCCTGTTGCCAGCCAAAGAGTGAGGAATTCATTCTGCATACAGAGTTGGCCAGTTGCCATGGGAGGAAAAGATGTATGCTGCTAAACTTGGGATAACCTATTCCAGAGGCTACTTCCTCCTTTCACCTGTACTTAAGAATTCCAGAAAGATAAATAGTCTTATGTATGCCTGCACCTTAATGCCACACACCCCTACCATTGTGTATTGGCCTATTTGGCTCCTATTTGGAGCTGCACTACACAGTTTTAAGAATTATAGTTTTGCTTAAAAATTATAGTTTTGGGTTTAAGAACCTGAAGAAATCTTAAGTACTTTGAGAGTTGTGATCCTTGTTGCTTCTTTTAAGGCAAGATGCTGAATCATAGGAGAGGTGTTGAAAGCCTGTGAGAGGTCAGAAATTCTAGCAGGGTGTTTGGATGTGATCTGCAATCCTCATGGCCTTTAGAAAGCCTCCTTCCCCCATCAAGTGCATACCCAAGTTAGTTAATTTAAAAATAAAATGTTTAATATTCCAGACCACAAACAATACTGAAACATACCAAGGCATTGCAAGTAAGAGTAATGTACCCAGTGTTCTGCATGCAATAGTCACGTCCTTCTTTGCAGCTCAGTGGGATAATCTTGTTTCCTGGAGAGAACAAAGAAAACTGGAGATTATTTCTGAAACAATTCCTTGTCCTTAGTAGCTGAGAAACTTTTAGCTTACAGATCTTTGCTTGCAGGGTGCATGCTGGTTAAATTACTGCATGTGCATCTGCTGTGTATAGTATGAGCTACAGTATGGCTGGAATTGCTGATGCTGCACAGGCCGGAGACCCAGTGAGCCTGAGGGATCCAAGCTTTAGCGTTTGGGATGTGGTTGGGTACTGGCAGGGTACCCCCATCAGATCTTTAATCACCCCTCTGCAGTCACAGGTGGGCTGTGGCTCCTCCCCTGTCATAGTGGTCGAGCAGGCTGTGGGCAATGAAGCCGCTCTCCGAGTGCAGGGTCTCGCACTTCCGGCAGCTGAGGATCTCGCATTTCGGACACATTTTCCCGGAGTGTGGCTGCCTCAAAGAACAGATTTCCTCCCGTGCTGGCTTCAGCTTCTTGGAGCCTTTCCTGTGTAAACATCTCCTCTTGTCTTCAAAAAGCTGACTTCTTCCCTGAGGGCTACAACAGTCACAAAGAGAGGTGACAAGTTCAGCCTGTGCACTTCCTAGGGCAGCAGAAGCAATTAGTGTGTGATTTATGAACCCTTCCACAGGCTATACCTGTGACACACCAGGAGCAGGTGCAACGTGTGGTCACCTGCAGAAAGCAGGAATGGACAGAAAAAGGGGAGTCTGGCTGTGATGGCAGGACAAACCATTAGTTTTAGAACACAGAATGATTAAAGGATTTCCATCATTTAAACAAAACCATAAACCAGTGATGCCAGCTAGCTAGGTAGGATCTTTAATATGCAGCTTTTCTGTGGGTGAATGTGGCACAAGCCTCGTGTGTTTGCATGAAGACAAATTCCATACAGCTCTGTGTATCTAAATTACTGGCATCTGACCTAACAGGCCTCCCCCATACCATCATAAAGGTTCTTTTTCCACTTGTGTGCACTAACAGTGCACACTAATACTGGCCAGTAGATAAGCCCTATATTGCACTGACCTTGAACAGAGATGGAAGGGCTGAAAGAAAAGGTCTCTTGGTCAAATTATATACCACTGTATTTTATATAAAACGGTGCTTCAAAATCAAGCAGCTAACCTATGTAATCCCTTACGAGAGCTCACAAATCAGTGCTGAACTGTAGAAATGATGTCATTTGGCTGTACCACTGTGGGAGTTCTGTAGGCCCTTGTGGCTTGAATGTGTTTAAAAACTACCACCATGCAATGTGTCTGTAGAAATATCTCCAGTAAGGTCTGAAGACTGACTCTGTCCATTAATGTGAGAGCACCATGGGAGGAGGTTCCTACATTCCCGTTGAATTTCTTTTTAATCTTTTTTTCAAACTGGGGAAGTCCATATTTATCACTGACACAGAAGGATCAATGTCTGGAAAACGTGGTTTTACTGCTTTGCATTTGTCTGCCCCCCGAATGCACGCTTCAGTGAAATTAGGAATAACAGAGAATACTCACAGATGTAATTCACTTCTTGGATGTTTGACTATGTTTCTAGTCCAGTTCCTTAGCAGTGCAGCAAGATAAATCCCAAAGCCAAGCCCTTGGTATTAGTTGTGCTGCAATTAGATCAGTCTGAGAGAAAAATGTGGCTCTCAGGTTCATTTCTGGCTAGTGTATTTTAATCTTATGTCGAGCCTGTAACCAGCTGCTGTGGCTATCAAGCTTAATGTAGTTAGCTGAGTAATTGTGGAGACTTGCGTGCACTTCCTCCTGAGACGGTAATTTCATAATAATTATCAAAGACAGACTCTTTGTAGGAGATCTGTAGGGAATGCAGGTCTTGAATGAGAAAAAACAATTTTTGGAAACCCCTCCTGATCTTAGCATGATGCATGCACTCAGTTTAATTTGTGTTAAGGAAGAATAATATGAATAATATCAAGTAGAAAGACCCAAAAAGAGAATTTCAAACCCCACATGGATGATTATAATGGCTCAAAACTAATACATGCACAAAGCAGTAAGCTCAAACTCACTTTTACCTCTGCTTACTTTTGTTGAAAAAGGAATAGTTTTGCATTGCTTGTCTTTTTGTTTTGTTTTTCCTTTTCTCCTTCTAACCGAAAAGTAGTAAGTATACAGGTACGATTGTAGGAACACAAGCAATAATTATGCTCTGATTCAAGAAACTTAGTAGCACTGACTTTGTTGGACAGTGATTTTTGGTGCTGCCCATACATTGCCATTGCCCATTACACCCTGGAGTTACAGCTGTCAGTGCAACAAAAACTGCAGCAATGTTACTCCCAGACCAGTGTCCTGGGTTGTCGGGCTGGCAGTGCTAATGTATATCTGGAGGAACAGAGATGCTGCCTCTCTGAATCTCTCACTGGAAGCATTGGGATATGGTTATAAGAGGAACACACAGACACACAGGGTTTGGAGACATTCATTTTGTGTCTACTTCTGCCAGTGACTTCCTAGTTTTTAGGTCAAGTTGTTTAATTAGTCCATAACTGTTTCCTTGTTTGTGAAACAGTTAATATGGCAGAGCTAACAAAAGTGTCTGTGTGGCTCTTCCAGAGCTGCTCTGGAAATACTTACAAAATTTCTTGGTTAAAAATGTATACAAAATATAATCTAGGATGTACTTACAATTTATTCTTAGGAGACCCAGAGAAAAGGCTCAGTCCAGAAAATCTCTTCTTAAATAGCCGCTCTCGCTTTTTTCGGCCGTGCTTCCCATCTCCTGCGCTTCCTTCCATGAGGTCCTTCTTTCCTTTGTGCCAGCTCATTTTATCTGTCATAACAACACCACTTGCTTAGATGAAAACAGAAGTCTGAGTAGCTTTCCGAAAGCCTCTCCCTTGCTTGTACCTGGCGAAGTCTGGGTGTGTTACTCTACCTGCAAAGGGTCCTGGTTACATGGGAGGTTCAGTTGAGATCGGGGAGCAGCTGCTTTCCATCAGATGAAGCAAATACCTGCTCTGAAAAATCCTGCAGACACAAGGTGACTCTGGGTATTCTTGCTCTATTCTACGTAATTATGGGAAGTAGGCTTGGACATTAAACATAATGAATATTTCCCTCTACATGCTCTCTTTCATGATGAAGCTGGTTTCTTAAACCAAGAGCAGAGGCGGCTCGTTTGATAGAAGCGAAGAGTCAGGAGCCAGTGAAACAGCTTTGTGCAGAGAACAGAAGCAGTGAAACAAATGTGAGATGGAACAAACGCTGCAAACAAAAACCAGAACCCTGAAAAGATGAAGAACCAACTGGGGATTTTAGTTAAGGATTGGAAATTGTTTCCTTTTTCTTTTGATAAAGCAGTTGATTAGGCTGCATTTCCGCGTTGTGATGCTTTGTCTCCAAGAATTATCCCTTTGGCCTCTCTGATTGAATTAGTCTCTCTGTGCTACATTTGATACTTGGTAATTTCATTAACTTTTGGTTGCTTGACTTGGAGGGTCATGTTCACCCCCTCCTATGTCTATTGTCTTGTTCCTGCCTGTTAAAAATATTTTCCACAAATCTTCTATACAAAATAACACAAAGTTTGTGGGCTTAAAAACAAAATTGACAATCATTTTGAACTTTTCTGCTTTTACTCTTCATCTTTTCTCTCCTTATATGCTGCTCTCCCCTCAATCTCTCCCAGCCTTTTAAGTACAGTTCTCCATAACCAGTTCATACCTTAGGACACACACAGGCAAGAGTGACTGGGACTCACTGTACTAATGCTTTGCAGGATCACACCTTGAAACAGTTTTAAGTTGTGTTATAATCATTTACCAAAATTACATGGTTATACACATTAACAAGAAACTAAATTCCTTGAAGGAACATAGAGTGACACACCTTGCTGCTCAGGCTTGGTCATGAGAGACCCAGTGTTTTAACAGAACCTAGGTAAGTCAGACTTGTATATCCCACAGAAATGGCAGAAAAGACCATTTATGAAAGGAATTACAAACAGTTCACTGACCTGTAAAAGGAAACTGTCACTAAAGTATTACACTAAGATGTGAAGGAATAGAAGTTGTGAAAGAAAGAAAATTTACACACCTCACAATTACAGACTTTGGGGTTTAATTGGTGACAAAATAATCTGCAAATTCAAGACCCATTTTAGGCATACAGTGGTGCTGAGGTGAAGCTCTGCAGAACAGAACAATCTGTGTCTAGTAAAATCAGCAACTGGGGAGGCAGACATCTACCTTGATTCTGAGAAGGGAGCTTCAAAGGCTTCTCACTGAAGGGTCTTTCAGTACTGATACCACTTGTCTAAAAGATCAAGAGAAGAAAATGTAACATCGAAAATAAACATGTAAAAATTGGTAACAAAGCACTGAAGATACTCAGATCTTTTTTTAAGCCTTTTAGACAATTTTTGAAAAATTATACTTTGGACATGTACAGTATTTAATTTCTCTTTTAAAGATGAATTTGTCTGGCTATGAGGAGTGTAATTAGTTCTAATGATGAGAGGGGAAGTCCTTCTATACTTTAACTATCTGTTTAAAAGTGTTGCCAAATCAGATCTGAATATCCAGTATTTGAATAATTGATTTATTTGCCTTGCTTTTCTTCTCTGCTTAAATCTTGTGAAACTTGACTACCACTGCTTTCTATCTACCAACCAATTGTTCTCACCTTTCTTATCTAGCACTAATGGAGTTGTTTTGTTAATGACTCTTTAAAATGGGGATTGTACTTGCAGATCTGGGAGAAAATATGTTTCCTTCAGATGAAGATCAGATATCAGCAATGGACAACATTTTCAGGAACCTCATTGTTTTATCTGTAGGTTGTCTTTAGTTCATTATAAGCAAGGTGTAGTACCTGCAAGACTTCAGATGCCAAAACTGATCTGCACAGATGCTGGTTGTTGATGGCTTTCATTTCTGGATGTCCCGAGCTGTATATTGATGGCTCTGAAACTGCCTTCATAGATAAAATTTGACTTCAGGACAAAATATGAATCATGAATGGGGTAAAAAAACCAACAGCAACAGCTTACAAAAGACTGATTGTTTTCCCTACCCAAGACTGGCAGGCTGAAGATGCAGGAAACTCTCTTCCAAAAGCAGAGCATTTCCATGGCCATCCCTCCAACTGTCGCAGCCGTGATTCAGCTGTTGTCCTCTGGAGTAAAAGTGCCAAACAGAATAAGAGGTAAAATCTTTGTGGCAGGGACTGTTATGCAAACACACAGAGTAAAAGATGCCAGCCAGGAAAGGATGTCTGGAGAGAGGAAATTACATGAATAGCAACTTGGGGAGAATTTCTTGGTGTCCGCACGATGCAGCTTTTCTGATCCACTTGCGTGTCTTAAATGAATTTTCAGCTGTTGGAACTAATTCTGATCATATTATTTTGCCACCACAGGGTGTCTCTGCATATCTTCTTTCACCAAAGGCTTTGGTAGCCTTTAATGGCAGTCTGTGAGCTCAAGGAAATGTAGGGCTAAAGGAAAATGTCCCCCAGTTTAGCTGTGAATTTTCTTCAGGATCATGATCTTGGATTGGAGTGGTGATGCCTTCATTAGCTGGTAGGAAATTCTTCTTTAGCAGCCACAGTCCAGTGATGTTATTTAATTTGGTTTTGAGAACTCTCCTGTATAACATCAGAGAAAGCTGTGGCCATATGCTGTGGTACACTGTTCCAACTTCAGCTCATTCTGCACTCTTTTCACAAGGTTTGAGGTATTATTCCTGTACTGACACGTTTCTATTAATTTTTAATTTTTCTGACTGCCATTTCGCCTTTATGCTCATGGGTGTATTTTCTGCTCCCCTTCAGTCAGGATAAAGCTGGCATGAAGTCAGCATAGACACTGTATCATGTGCCCTGGATAGTTTGTATAATAAAACATTTTAATAAGTTGGGTTTGGAGTCTTCCAGGGGATTTTTTTTGAGTCTTTTGAGCTTTGGTCTGGCATCAATACTTGTTCCACCCTCCACATAACAACATGAAGTGATAGCACAGAAGGGGCAGGAAGGTCTAGATAGTAGGTCCTTCTGTCCCAGAAGCTCACAGCCTTGCATGACTTTTCACTTCCTCAGTATGTGAGCATGGTTTGGGTTTGAAGACTGGTAGCAGGTGGTACCTGTACTCAGTGTATGCCTATGTGTGGGTGTTGGTGTGGCTGTGTGCCACAGGGGTATCAGATAAATGTATCTTTGTCTAGGATATCTGAAAAGTAAACCATCCTCATGAGGAAAGATTGTGGAGGAACACCAGATGAGAAGTGCTGAGCTAAATAATCTGTGGATGGATAAAGCTTAAAGCTAGTCAGGAATCTTTTGACTGTCATCAGGGCATATCAATTGGTTGAAACTCCATCTTTACATAGAGAAAATCCACTTTGATTATTTTTTTTTTTTTTACTTCCATCAGAAAAAGCTTCTCAGGGCCAGGCTATTATGACTGCAACATGTGAGCACGCCCTTAGTGATGTGGTCAAATGTAGACAACTAAGGCTCAAAGTGACATTTATTCATTCATGCAAATGATTACCTTCATTAGAAGAGACAAACTCACCCTCCAGTGGCCGCAGGTATGATGAGTCTTTAATGCAGTGAGGAAGCTCTCAGGCAGCAGAGGGAGAGGGGAGAGAGGTGCCTGTGACTAAGTCGCTCTGAAGAGTTCCACCATTCCCCCAAAGGTTTGGATCCCCTTCAGAGCTGACAGCCAAGGGCTTGCATCTGAGGCTGTGACAGCATCTAAGCCTGGATTTAGGCAATAGCTGAGTGTCCTAAGGTCTGGGCTGTGTACCACCACTGTGGGTGTTGTCACATTCCTTGGTTACTTTCTCCATGAAAATATTCAACTGATTGATACCAA
The DNA here is from genome assembly GCF_001715985.3 of Manacus vitellinus. NCBI lineage: Eukaryota > Metazoa > Chordata > Aves > Passeriformes > Pipridae > Manacus > Manacus vitellinus. Next base: position 2,067,058 of record NW_021940603.1, on the reverse strand, counting down.
GTTTAGAAATTGGGACTGATGCGTTCCTCATCCCTAGTGCCTTTGCCTGTTACTTTGAGGAACAATTCACCTTTTCTTTGACTCCCGCATCAAAAAACACAGATTTTATCTGATGACACTTGTACTTTATCTCCAAAAGGCACTTCGAAATCTGAGGTCTTACTAACAAAAGCTTCTCTGTGTTCTGGGTAAGCCCTTGCCTTACCCAGATACCTGAGTTTAACAGCTTGTGCTATCTGTCACTGACATTGATGGAAAGGCAGTGACAGGTAAGGTATCTTTTTACAAGCAAAATGGAAGAAGTTATCACTGGGGACAGTGATGGTAAGTGCCACTTCTTGAAAACCTGTCTTCTTCCTTGACCTCTGTTTAGAGTATATGATGGCTTTGGTTTGAATGTAAAGGAGCACGTTCTGCTTCAGAAGAAGTTTTGTGCTGTACAAGGGTGTGGGACATGCAAGGGAAGTGCTGATGGTAATGAAGGAGTTTCAAGGGTGAGATTGGATGCCTGGGCTTAGGCTGAGTGTGAGGTGAACCTAAAGCCAGGAGGACAGAGACTTGGCAACTGCTGTACTTCATCTGAGACACAACCATTTCACAATCAGTGGCTGATCCAGTGGCTTCTCTGTCTCTGGGTTTGCTCTGTGTTGTGGGTAGGCATTATAATCCTGACAGCTTGCCTTTTTTCATTCACGAGTACTCACCCATGACAGCATGGATTGAACAGCAATACCTTTCGTG